>NC_054484.1:8156901-8263790 GCF_017639515.1 Carcharodon carcharias | reverse complement strand
CCCCTCGATATTGCAGTGCTGCCTGTTGGACTGACTGAACCCTCAATATTGCAGTGCTGTCTATTTGACTGACTGTCCCTCAATATTGTAGCGCTGCCTGTTTGACTGACTGACCCCTCAATATTGCAGCGCTGCCTGTTTGACTGACTGACCCTTGATATTGCAGTGATGCCTCTTTGAATGACTGACCCCTCAATATTGCATTGTTGTCTGTTTTACTGACTGACCACCTCGATATTGCAGTGCTGCCTGTTTGACTGACTGACCCCTCAATATTGCATTGCTGCCCGTTCTGTTTTACTGACTGACCCCTCGATATTGCAGTGCTCTCTGTTTGACTGACTGACCCCTCGATATTGCGGTGGGGTCTGGTTGACTGACTGACCCCTCGATATTGCAGTGCTGCCTGTTTGACTGACTGACCCCTCGATATTGCAGTGCTTCCTGTTATGTTTGAGTGACTGACCCCTCGATATTGCAGCGCTGCCTGTTTGACTGACTGACCCCGTCGATATTGAAGTGCTGCCTGTTCTGTTGGACTGACTGACCCCTCAATATTGCAGTGCTGTCTATTTGACTGACTGACCCCTCAATATTGCAGCGCTGCCTGTTTGACTGACTGACCCCCTCGATATTGCAGTGCTGCCTGTTCTGTTTGACTGACTGACCCCTCAATATTGCAGCTCTTCCTGTTTGACTGACTGACCACTCAATATTGCTGTGCTGCCTGTTATGTTTGACTGACTGACCATGCAATATTGCAGTGCTGTCTATTTGACTGTCTGAGCCCACAATATTGCAGCGCTGCCTGTTTGAATGACTGACTCCCTTGATATTGCAGTGCTGCCTGTTCATTTTGACTTACTGTCCCCTCAATATTGCAGTGCTGTCAATTTGACTGACTGACCCCTCAATATTGCAGCGCTGCCTGTTTGCCTGACTGACCCCCTCGATATTGCAGTGCTGCCTGTTTTGTTGGACTGACTTACCCCTCGATATTGCAGTGTTGTCTGTTTGACTGACTGACCCCCTGGGTATTGAAGTGCTGTCTATTTGACTGACTGACCCCCTCGATATTGCAGTGCTCTCTGTTTGACTGACTGACCCCTCGGTATTGCGGTGGGGTCTGGTTGACTGACTGACCACTCGATATTGCAGTGCTGCCTGTTTGATTGACTGACCCCTCAATATTGCAGTGCTGCCTGCTTGACTGACTGAACCCTCGATATTGCAGTGTTGTCTGTTTGACTGACTGACCCCCTCGATACTGCAGTGCTGTCTGTTTGACTGGCTGATCCCTCGATATTGCAATGCTGCCTGTTCTGTTTGACTGACTGAAGCCTTGATATTGCAGCACTACCTGTTTGACTGACTGACCCCTCGATATTGCAGTGCTGTTTGACTGACTGACCCCTCAGTATTGAAGTTCTGTCTGTCTGACTGACTGATCGCTCAATATTGCAGTGCCGCCTGTTGACTGAATGACCCCTCAATATTGCAGAGCTGCCTGTTTGACTGACTGACTCCTCGATATTGCAGTGCTGCCTGTTTGACTGACTGACCCCCTCAATAATGCAGTGCTGCCTGTTTGACGGGCTGACCCCTTGATATTGCAGTGTTGTCTGTTTGACTGAATGATCCCTCGATATTGCAGCGCTGCCTGTTTGATGACTGACCCCTCGAAGTTGCAGTGTTGTCTGTTTGACTGACTGATCCCTCGATATTGCAGCGCTGCCTGATTGACTGACTGACCCCTCGATATTGCATTGCTGCCTGTTTGACTGACTGACCCCTCGATATTGCTGTGCTGCCTGTTTGACTGACTGACCCTCTCAATATTGCAGTGCTGCCTGTTCTGTTTGACTGACTGACCCCTCGATATTGAAGTGTTGTCTGTTTGACTGACTGACCACTCGATATTGCAGTGCTGCCTGTTCTATTTGACTGACTTACCCCTTGATATTGCAGTGCTGCTTGTTCTGTTTGACTGACTGACCCCTCAGTATTGCAGTGTTGTCTGTCTGACTGACTGACCCCTCAATATTGCTGC
Organism: Carcharodon carcharias; assembly: GCF_017639515.1. Lineage (NCBI taxonomy): Eukaryota > Metazoa > Chordata > Chondrichthyes > Lamniformes > Lamnidae > Carcharodon > Carcharodon carcharias. The sequence continues at coordinate 8,261,740 of NC_054484.1, read as the reverse complement.
GCTCCCTGTTTGACTGACTTGACCCCCTCGATATTGCAGTGCTGCCTGTTCTGTTTGACTGACTGACACCTCAATATTGCAGCGCTGCCTGTTAGACTGACTGACCCCTCAATATTGCAGTTTTGACTGATTGACTGACTGACATCTCGATACTGCAGTTCTGCCTGTTCTGTCTGACTGACCCCTCAATATTGCATTGCTGCCTGTTTGACTGACTGACCCCTCGATATTGCAGTGCTGCCTGTTCTGTCTGACAGACTGACCCCTCAATATTGCAGTGTTGTCTGTTTGACTGACTGACACCTCGATATTGCAGTGTTGTCTGTTTGACTGACTGATCCCTCGATATTGCAGCGCTGCCTGTTTGGTGACTGGCCCCTCGATATTGCAGTGCTGCCTGTTTGACTGACTGACCCTCTCAATATTGCAGTGCTGCTTGTTCTGTTTGACTGACTGACCCCTCGATATTGCAGTGCTGTCTGTTTGACTGACTGATCACTCGATATTGCAGTGCTGTCTATTTGACTGACTGACCCCTCAATATTGCAGCGCTGCCTGTTTGACTGACTGACCGCTCAATATTGCAGTGCTGCCTGTTTGACTGACTGACCCCTCGATATTGCAGTGCTGCCTGTTCTGTCTGACAGACTGACCCCTCAATATTGCAGTGTTGTCTGTTTGACTGACTGACACCTCGATATTGCAGCGCAGCCTGTTTGACTGACTGACTGACCCCTCGATATTGCAGTGCTGCCTGTTTGACTGACTGACCCCGTCGATATTGCAGTGTTGTGTGTTTGACTGACTGACCCCTCAATATTGCAGTGCTGTCTGTTTGACTGACAGACACCCTCAATATTGCAGTGTTGTCTGATTGACTGACTGACCCCTCGATATTGCAGTGCCGCCTGTTCTGTTTGACTGACTAACCCGTTGATATTGCAGAGCTGCCTGTTTAACTGACTGACAACTCGATATTGCAGTGCTGCCTGTTTGACTGACTGACCACTCGATATTGCAGTGCTGTCTGTTTGACTGACTGACTGCTACGATATTGCAGTGCTGCAGGTTTGACTGACTGACCACTCGATATTGCAGTGCTGTCTGATTGACTGACTGACCCCTCGATATGGCAGTGCTGTCTGTTTGACTGGATGACCCCTCAATATTGCAGTGCTGCTTGTTCTATTTGACTGACTGACCCCTCGATATTGCAGTGCTGTCTGTTTGACTGACTGATCACTCGATATTGCAGTGCTGTCTATTTGACTGACTGACCCCTCAATATTGCAGCGCTGCCTGTTGGACTGACTGACCGCTCAATATTGCAGTGCTGCCTGCTTGACTGACTGACCCCTCGATATTGCAGTGCTGCCTGTTTGACTGACTGACCCCCTCAATATTGCAGTGCTGCCTGTTCTGTTTGACTGACTGACCCCTCGATATTGCACTGCTGCCTGTTTGACTGACTGACCCCTCAATATTGCAGCGCAGCCTGTTTAACTGACTGACCCCCTCGATATTGCAGTGCTGTCTGTTTGACTGGCTGACCCCTCAATATTGCAGTGCTGCTTGTTCTGTTTGACTGACTGACCCCTCGATATTGCAGTGCTGGCTGTTTGACTGACTGATCCCCTCGATATTGCAGTGCTGCCTGTTTGACTGACTGACCCCTCGATATTGCAGTGCTGCCTGTTTGACTGACTGACCCCTCAATATTGCAGTGCTGCCTGTTTGACTGACTGACCCTCAATATTGCAGTGCTGCCCGTTCTGTTTTACTGACTGACCCCTCAATATTGCAGTGCTGCCTGTTTGACTGACTGACCCCCTCGATATTGCAGTGCTGCCTGATCTGTTTGATTGACTGACCCCTCGATATTGCAGTGCTGTCTATTTGACTGACTGATCCCTCAATAGTGCAGTGCTGCCTGTTCTGTTTGAGTGACTGACCCAACGATATTGCAGTGCTGTCTGTTTGACTGACTGACTCCCTCGATATTGCAGTGCCCTCTGTTTGAATGACTGACCCCTCGATATTGCAGTGCTGCCTGTTCTGTTTGACTGACTGACCCCTGGATATTGCTGTGCTGTCTGTTTCACTTACTGACCCTTCGATATTGCAGTGCTGCCTGTTTGACGTACTGACCCCTCGATATTGCAGTGCTGCCTGTTTGACGGGCTGTCCCCTCGATATTGCAGTGCTGCCTGTTCTGTTTGACTGACTGACCCCTCGATATTGCAGCGCTGCCTGTTGGACTGACTGAACCCTCAATATTGCAGTGCTGCTTGTTCTGTTTGAGTGACTAACCCCTCGATATTGCAGTGCTGTCTGTTTGACTGACTGACCACTCGATATTGCAGTGCTGCCTGTTGGACTGACTGACCCCCTCGATTTTGCATTGCTGCCTGTTCTGTTTTACTGACTGACCCCTCAATATTGCAGTGCTGCCTGCTTGACTGACTGACCCCTCGATATAACAGTGCTGCCTGTTTGACTGACTGACCCCCTCAATATTGCAGTGCTGCCTGTTTGACTGACTGACCCCCTCGATATTGCAGTGCTGCCTGTTCTGTTTGATTGACTGACCCCTCGATATTGCAGTGCTGTCTATTTGACTGACTGATCCCTCAATAGTGCAGTGCTGCCTGTTCTGTTTGAGTGACTGACCCAACGATATTGCAGTGCTGTCTGTTTGACTGACTGACTCCCTCGATATTGCAGTGCCCTCTGTTTGAATGACTGACCCCTCGATATTGCAGTGCTGCCTGTTCTGTTTGACTGACTGAACCCTGGATATTGCTGTGCTGTCTGTTTGACTTACTGACCCTTCGATATTGCAGTGCTGCCTGTTTGACGTACTGACCCCTCGATATTGCAGTGCTGCCTGCTTGACGGGCTGTCCCCTCGATATTGCAGTGCTGCCTGTTCTGTTTGACTGACTGACCCCTCGATATTGCAGCGCTGCCTGTTGGACTGACTGAACCCTCAATATTGCAGTGCTGCTTGTTCTGTTTGAGTGACTAACCCCTCGATATTGCAGTGCTGTCTGTTTGACTGACTGACCACTCGATATTGCAGTGCTGCCTGTTGGACTGACTGACCCCCTCGATTTTGCATTGCTGCCTGTTCTGTTTTACTGACTGACCCCCTCAATATTGCAGTGCTGCCTGCTTGACTGACTGACCCCTCGATATAACAGTGCTGCCTGTTTGACTGACTGACCCCCTCAATATTGCAGTGCTGCCTGTTCTGTTTGACTGACTGACCCCTCGATATAGCACTGCTGCCTGTTTGACTGACTGACCCCTCAATAATGCAGCGCAGCCTGTTTAACTGACTGAACCCCTCGATATTGCAGTGCTGTCTGTTTGACTGGCTGACCCCTCAATATTGCATTGCTGCTTGTTCTGTTTGACTGACTGACCCCTCGATATTGCAATGCTGGCTGTTTGACTGACTGATCACTCGATATTGCAGTGCTGTCTATTTCACTGACTGACCCCTCAATATTGCAGCGCTGCCTGTTTGACTGACTGACCACTCAATATTGCAGTGCTGCCTGTTTGACTGACTGACCCCTCGATATTGCAGTGCTGCCTGTTTGACTGACTGACACCCTCAATATTGCAGTGCGGCCTGTTCTGTTTGACTGACTGACCACTCGATATTGCAGTGTTGTCTGTTTGACTGACTGACCACTCAGTATTGCAGTGCTGCCTGTTCTGTTTGACTGACTGACCCCTCGATATTGCAGCGCTGCCTGTTGGACTGACTGAACCCTCAATATTGCAGTGCTGTCTATTTGACTGACTGTCCCTCAATATTGCAACGCTGCCTGTTTTACTGACTGACCCCTCAATATTGCAGTGCTGTCTGTTTGACTGACTGACTCCCTCGATATTGCAGTGCTGTCTGTTTGACTGACTTACCCCTCGATATTGCAGTGCTGCCTGTTTGACTGACTGACCCCTCGATATTGCAGTGCTGCCTGTTTGACTGACTGACCCCTCGATATTTGCAGTGCTGCCTGTTTGACTGACTGACCCTCGATATTGCAGTGCTGTCTGTTTGACTGACTGACCCTCGATATTGCAGTGCTGCCTGTTTGACTGACTGACCCCTCGATATTGCAGTGCTGCGTTCTGTTTGACTGACTGACCCCTCGATATTGCAGTGCTTCTCTGTTTGACTGACTGACCCTCGATATTGCAGTGCTGCCTGTTTTTGACTGACTGACCCCTCGATATTGCAGTGCTGCCTTTTGACTGACTGACCCCTCGATATTGCAGTGTGCCTGTTTGACTGACTGACCCCTCGATATTGCAGTGCTGTCTGTCTGACTGACTGACCCCTCAATATTGCTGCGCTCCCTGTTTGACTGACTGACCCCCTCGATATTGCAGTGCTGCCTGTTCTGTTTGACTGACTGACACCTCAATATTGCAGCGCTGCCTGTTAGACTGACTGACCCCTCAATATTGCAGTTTTGACTGATGGACTGACTGACACCTCGATACTGCAGTTCTGCCTGTTCTGTCTGACTGACCCCTCAATATTGCATTGCTGCCTGTTTGACTGAATGACCCCTCGATATTGCAGTGCTGCCTGTTCTGTCTGACAGACTGACCCCTCAATATTGCAGTGTTGTCTGTTTGACTGACTGACCCCTCGATATTGCAGCTCTGCCTGTTTGACTGACTGACTGACCCCTCGATATTGCAGTGCTGCCTGTTTGACTGACTGACCCCCTCGATATTGCAGGGTTGTCTGCTTGACTGACTGACCCCTCAATATTGCAGTGCTGTCTGTTTGACTGACAGACACCCTTAATATTGCAGTGTTGTCTGATTGACTGACTGACCCCTCGATATTGCAGTGCCGCCTGTTCTGTTTGACTGACTAACCCGTTGATATTGCAGAGCTGCCTGTTTAACTGACTGACAACTCGATATTGCAGTGCTGCCTGTTTGACTGACTGACCACTCGATATTGCAGTGCTGTCTGTTTGACTGACTGAAAGCTACAATATTGCAGTGCTGCAGGTTTGACTGACTGACCACTCGATATTGCAGTGCTGTCTGATTGACTGACTGACCCCTCGATATGGCAGTGCTGTCTGTTTGACTGGCTGACCCCTCAATATTGCAGTGCTGCTTGTTCTATTTGACTGACTGACCCCTCGATATTGCAGTGCTGTCTGTTTGACTGACTGATCACTCGATATTGCAGTGCTGTCTATTTGACTGACTGACCCGTCAATATTGCAGCGCTGCCTGTATGACTGACTGACTGCTCAATATTGCAGTGCTGCCTGCTTGACTGACTGACCCCTCGATATTGCAGTGCTGCCTGTTTGACTGACTGACCCCTCAATATTGCAGTGCTGGTCTGTTTGACTGACTGACCCCTCGATATTGCAGTGCTGCCTGTTTGACTGACTGACCCCTCGATATTGCAGTGCTGCCTGTTTGACTGACTGACCCCTCGATAATGCAGTGCTGTCTGTTTGACTGGCTGACCCCCTCAATATTGCAGTGCTGCCTCTTCTGTTTGACTGACTGACCCCTCGATATTGCAGAGCTGGCTGTTTGACTGACTGATCCCTCGATATTGCAGTGCTGCTAGTTTGACTGACTGACCCCCTCGATATTGCAGTGCCTGCCTGTTTGACTGACTGACCCCTCAATATTGCAGTGCTGCTGTCTGTTTGACTGACTGACCCCTCAGATATTGCAGTGCTGCCTGTTTGACTGACTGACCCCTCGATATTGCAGTGCTGCCTGTTTGACTGACTGACCCCGTCGATATTGCAGTGCTGCCTGTTTGACTGACTTACCCCTCGATATTGCAGTGCTGCCTGTTTGACTGACTGACCCCTCGATATTGCAGTGCTGTCTATTTGACTGACTGATCCCTCAATAGTGCAGTGCTGCCTGTTCTGTTTGAGTGACTGACCCAACGATATTGCAGTGCTGTCTGTTTGACTGACTGACTCCCTCGATATTGCAGTGCCCTCTGTTTGAATGACTGACCCCTCGATATTGCAGTGCTGCCTGTTCTGTTTGACTGACTGACCCCTCGATATTGCTGTGCTGTCTGTTTGACTTACTGACCCTTCGATATTGCAGTGCTGCCTGTTTGACGTACTGACCCCTCGATATTGCAGCGCTGCCTGTTCTGTTTGACGGGCTGACCCCTCGACATTGCAGTGCTGCCTGTTCTGTTTGACTGACTGACCCCTCGATATTGCAGCGCTGCCTGTTGGACTGACTGAACCCTCAATATTGCAGTGCTGCTTGTTCTGTTTGAGTGACTAACCCCTCGATATTGCAGTGCTGTCTGTTTGACTGACTGACCACTCGATATTGCAGTGCTGCCTGTTTGACTGACTGACCCCCTCGATTTTGCATTGCTGCCTGTTCTGTTTTACTGACTGACCCCCTCGATATTGCAGTGCTGCCTGCTTGACTGACTGACCCCTCGATATTGCAGTGCTGCCTGTTTGACTGACTGACCCCCTCGATATTGCAGTGCTGCCTGTTCTGTTTGACTGACTGACCCCTCGATATTGCACTGCTGCCTGTTTGACTGACTGACCCCTCAATATTGCAGCGCAGCCTGTTTAACTGACTGACCCCCTCGATATTGCAGTGCTGTCTGTTTGACTGGCTGACCCCTCAATATTGCAGTGCCGATTGTTCTGTTTGACTGACTGAGCCTTCGATATTGCAGTGCTGGCTGTTTGACTGACTGATCACTCGATATTGCAGTGCTGTCTATTTCACTGACTGACCCCTCAATATTGCAGCGCTGCCTGTTTGACTGACTGACCACTCAATATTGCAGTGCTGCCTGTTTGACTGACTGACCCCTCGATATTGCAGTGCTGCCTGTTTGACTGACTGATCCCTCAATATTGCAGCGCTGCCTGTTTGACTGACTGACCCTCGATATTGCAGTGCTGCCTGTTTGACTGACTGACCCCTCAATATTGCAGTGCTGCCTGTTTGACTGACTGACCGCTCAATATTGCAGTGCTGCCTGCTTGACTGACTGACCCCTCGATATTGCAGTGCTGCCTGTTTGACTGACTGACCCCTCAATATTGCAGCGCAGCCTGTTTGACTGACTTTCCGCTCAATATTGCAGTGCTGCCTGTTTGACTGACTGACCCCTCGATATAACAGTGTTGTCTGTTTGACTGACTGACCCCTCGATATTGCAGTGCTGCCTGTTTGACTGACTGACCCCTCGATATTGCAGTGCTGCCTGTTTGACTGACTGACCCCCTCGATATTGCAGTGCTGCCTGTTTGACTGACTGACCCCTCGATATTGCAGTGCTGCCTGTTTGACTGACTGACCCCTCAATATTGCAGTGCTGCCTGTTTGACTGACTGACCCCTCGATATTGCAGTGCTGCCTGTTCTGTTTGATTGACTGACCCCTCGATATTGCAGTGCTGTCTATTTGACTGACTGATCCCTCAATAGTGCAGTGCTGCCTGTTCTGTTTGAGTGACTGACCCAACGATATTGCAGTGCTGTCTGTTTGACTGACTGACTCCCTCGATATTGCAGTGCCCTCTGTTTGAATGACTGACCCCTCGATATTGCAGTGCTGCCTGTTCTGTTTGACTGACTGACCCCTCGATATTGCTGTGCTGTCTGTTTGACTTACTGACCCTTCGATATTGCAGTGCTGCCTGTTTGACGTACTGACCCCTCGATATTGCAGCGCTGCCTGTTCTGTTTGACGGGCTGACCCCTCGACATTGCAGTGCTGCCTGTTCTGTTTGACTGACTGACCCCTCGATATTGCAGCGCTGCCTGTTTGACTGACTGAACCCCTCAATATTGCAGTGCTGCTTGTTCTGTTTGAGTGACTAACCCCTCGATATTGCAGTGCTGTCTGTTTGACTGACTGACCACTCGATATTGCAGTGCTGCCTGTTTGACTGACTGACCCCCTCGATTTTGCATTGCTGCCTGTTCTGTTTTACTGACTGACCCCCTCAATATTGCAGTGCTGCCTGCTTGACTGACTGACCCCTCGATATTACAGTGCTGCCTGTTTGACTGACTGACCCCCTCAATATTGCAGTGCTGCCTGTTCTGTTTGACTGACTGACCCCTCGATATAGCACTGCTGCCTGTTTGACTGACTGACCCCTCAATATTGCAGCGCAGCCTGTTTAACTGACTGACCCCCTCGATATTGCAGTGCTGTCTGTTTGACTGGCTGACCCCTCAATATTGCATTGCTGCTTGTTCTGTTTGACTGACTGACCCCTCGATATTGCAATGCTGGCTGTTTGACTGACTGATCACTCGATATTGCAGTGCTGTCTATTTCACTGACTGACCCCTCAATATTGCAGCGCTGCCTGTTTGACTGACTGACCCCTCAATATTGCAGTGCTGCCTGTTTGACTGACTGACCCCTCGATATTGCAGTGCTGCCTGTTTGACTGACTGACCCCGTCAATATTGCAGTGCGGCCTGTTCTGTTTGACTGACTGACCACTCGATATTGCAGTGTTGTCTGTTTGACTGACTGACCACTCAGTATTGCAGTGCTGCCTGTTCTGTTTGACTGACTGACCCCTCGATATTGCAGCGCTGCCTGTTGGACTGACTGAACCCTCAATATTGCAGTGCTGTCTATTTGACTGACTGTCCCTCAATATTGCAACGCTGCCTGTTTTACTGACTGACCCCTCAATATTGCAGCGCTGCCTGTTTGACTGACTGACCCCTCAATATTGCAGTGTTCTCTGATTGACTGACTGACCTCTCGATATTGCAGTGCTGCCTGTTCTGTTTGACTGACTGACCCTTGATATTGCAGTGCTGCCTGTTTGAATGACTGACCCCTCAATATTGCAGTGTTGTCTGTTTGATTGACTGTCCACCTCGATATTGCAGTGCTGCCTGTTTGACTGACTGACCCCCTCGATATTGCAGTGCTGCCTGTGTGACTGACTGACCCCTCGATATTGCAGTGCTGCCTGTTTGACTGACTGACCCCTCAATATTGCAGTGCTGCCCGTTCTGTTTTACTGACTGACTCCTCAGTATTGCAGCGCTGACTGTATGATTGACTGACCCTCAATATTGCAGTGCTGCCTGTTCTGTTTTACTGACTGACCCCCTCAATATTGCAGTGCTGCCTGTTTGTCTGACTGACCCCTCGATATTGCAGTGCCGCCTGTTCTGTTTGATTGACTGACCCCTCGATATTGCAGTGCTGTCTATTTGACTGACTGATCCCTCAATATTGCAGCGCTGCCTGTTTGACTGAATGACCCCTCAATATTGCAGTGCTGCCTGTTCTGTTTGACTGACTGACCCATCGATATTGCAGTGCTGTCTGTTTGACTGACTGACCCCCTCGATATTGCAATGCTGTCTGTTTGACTGACTGACCACTCGATATTGCATTGCTGCCTGATTGACTGACTGCCCCCTCGATATTGCAGTGCTGCCTGTTTGACTGACTGACCCCTCAATATTGCAGTACTGCTCGTTCTGTTTGACTGACTGACCCCTCGATATTGTCAGTGCTGCCTGTTTGACTGACTGACCCCTCGATAATGCAGTGCTGCCTGTTTGAATGACTAGCCCCCTCAATATTGCAGTGCTGCCTGTTCTGTTTGACTGACTGACCCCTCGATATTGCAGTGTTGTCTGTTTGACTGACTGACCCCTCGATGTTGCAGTGCTGCTTGATCTGTTTGACTGACTGACCCCTCGAAATTGCAGTGCTGTGTGTTTGACTGACTGATCACTCGATATTGCAGTGCTGCCTACTTGACTGACTGACCAATCAGTATTGCAGCGCTGCCTGTTTGACTGACTGACCGCTCGATATTGCAGTGCTGTCTGATTGACTGACTGACCCCTCGATAATGCAGTGCTGTCTGTTTGACTGGCTGACCCCCTCAATATTGCAGTGCTGCCTGTTTGACTGACTGACCCCTTGATATTGCAGTGATGTTTGACTGACTGACCCCTCAGATATTGCAGCGCTGCCTGTTTGACTGACTGACCACCTCAATATTGCAGTGCTGCCTGTTATGTTGACGTGACTTAACCCCTCGATATTGCAGTGCTGCCTGTTTGACTGACTGACCCCTCGATATTGCAGTGCTGGCCTGTTTGACTGACTGACCCCTCGATTTTGCAGTGCTTGCCTGTTGACTGACTGATCACTCGATATTGCAGTGCTGTCTATTTGACTGACTGACCCCTCGATATTGCAGTGTTGTCTGTTTGACTGACTGGCCCCTCGATATTGCAGTGCTGTCTGTTTGACTGACTGACCCCTCAATATTGCAGCGCTGCCTGTTTGACTGACTGACCCCTCGATATTGCAGTGCTGCCTGTTTGACTGACTGACCCCTCAATATTGCAGTGCTGCCTGTTCTGTTTGACTGACTGACCCCTCAATATTGCAGTGTTGTCTGTTTGACTGACTGACCCCCTCGATATTGCAGTGTTGTCTGTTTGACTGATTGATCCCTCGATATTGCAGCGCTGCCTGTTTGACTGACTGACCCCTCAATATTGCAGTGCTGCCTGTTTGACTGACTGACCCCTCGATATTGCAGTGCTGCCTGTTTGACTGACTGACCCCTCAATATTGCAGTGCTGCCTGTTTGACTGACTGACCACTCGATATTGCAGTGCTGTCTGTTTGACTGACTGACCCCTCAATATTGCAGTGCTGCCTGTTTGTTGACTGACTGACCCTCGATATTGCAGTGCTGCCTGTTTGACTGACTGACCCCTCGATTTTGCAGTGCTTTCTGTTTGACTGACTGACCCCTCGAATATTGCAGCGCTGTCTGTTTGACTGACTGACCCCTCAATATTGCAGCGCTGCCTGTTTGACTGACTGACCACCTCGATATTGCAGTGCTGCCTGTTTGACTGACTTACCCCTCGATATTGCAGTGCTGCCTGTTCTGTTTGACTGACTGACCCCTCGATATTGCAGTGCTGCCTGTTTGAATGACTGACCCTCAATATTGCAGTGCTGTCTGTTTGACTGACTGACCCCTCGATATTGCAGTGCTGCCTGTTTGACTGACTGACCCCCTCGATATTGCAGTGCTGCCTGTTTGACTGACTGACCCCTCGATATTGCAGTGCTGCCTGTTTGACTGACTGACCCCTCGATATTGCAGTGCTGTCTGTTTGACTGGCTGACCCCTCAGATATTGCAGCGCTGTCTGTTTGACTGACTGACCCCTCGAATATTGCAGTGCTGCCTGTTTCACTGACTGACCCCTCGATATTGCAGCGCTGCCTGTTTGACTGACTGACCACCTCGATATTGCAGTGCTGCCTGTTTGTCTTGACTGACCCTCGATATTGCAGTCGCTGTCTGTTTGACTGACTGACCCCTCAATATTGCAGTGCTGCCTGTTTGACTGACTGACCCCTCGATATTGCAGTGCTGCCTGTCTGTTGACTGACTGACCCCTCGATATTGCAGTGCTGTCTGGTTTGACTGACTGACCCCTCGATATTGCAGTGCTGTCTGTTTGACTGACTGACCACTCGATATTGCAGTGCTGCCTGTTTGACTGACTGACCCCTCGATATTGCAGTGCTGCCTGTTTGACTGACTGACCCCTCAATATTGCAGTACTGCTTGTTCTGTTTGACTGACTGACCCCTCGATATTGCAGTGCTGCCTTTTTGACTGACTGACCCCTCGATAATGCAGTGCTGCCTGTTTGACTGACTAGCACCCTCAATATTGCAGTGCTTCCTGTTCTGTTTGACTGACTGACCCCTCGATATTGCAGTGCTGCCTGTTTGACTGACTGACCCCGTCGATATTGCAGTGCTGCCTGATCTGTTGGACAGACTGACCCCTCGATATTGCAGTGCTGTCTGTTTGACTGACTGATCACTCGATATTGCAGTGCTGCCTACTTGACTGACTGACCACTCAATATTGCAGCGCTGCCTGTTTGACTGACTGACCGCTCAATATTGCAGTGCTGCCTGTTTGACTGACTGACCCCTCGATATTGCAGTGCTGCCTGTTTGACTGACTGACCCCCTCAATATTGCATTGCTGCCTGTTCTGTTTGACTGACTGACCCCTCGATATTGCACTGCTGCCTGTTTGACTGACTGACCCCTCAGTATTGCAGCGCTGCCTGTTTGACTGACTGACCACTCAATATTGCAGTGCTGCCTGTTATGTTTGAGTGACTAACCTCTCGATATTGCAGTGCTGTCTGTTTGACTGACTGACCACTCGATATTGCAGTGCTGGCTGTTTGACTGACTGACCCCCTCGATTTTGCAGTGCTGCCTGCTTGACTGACTGACCCCTCGATATTGCAGTGCTGCCTGTTTGACTGACTGACCCCCTCAATATTGCAGTGCTGCCTGTTCTGTTTGACTGACTGACCCCTCGATATAGCACTGCTGCCTGTTTGACTGACTGACCCCTCAATATTGCAGCGCAGCCTGTTTAACTGACTGACCCCCTCGATATTGCAGTGCTGTCTGTTTGACTGGCTGACCCCTCAATATTGCAGTGCTGCTTGTTCTGTTTGACTGACTGACCCCTTGATATTGCAATGCTGGCTGTTTGACTGACTGATCACTCGATATTGCTGTGCTGTCTATTTCACTGACTGACCCCTCAATATTGCAGCGCTGCTTGTTTGACTGACTGACCCCTCAATATTGCAGTGCTGCCTGTTTGACTGACTGACCCCTCGATATTGCAGTGCTGCCTGTTTGACTGACTGACCCACTCAATACTGCAGTGCGGCCTGTTCTGTTTGACTGACTGACCCCTCGATATTGCAGTGTTGTCTGTTTGACTGACTGGCCCCTCGATATTGCAGTGCTGCCTGTTCTGTTTGACTGACTGACCCCTCGATATTGCAGCGCTGCCTGTTGGACTGACTGAACCCTCAATATTGCAGTGCTGTCTATTTGACTGACTGTCCCTCAATATTGCAACGTTGCCTGTTTTACTGACTGACCCCTCAATATTGCAGCGCTGCCTGTTTGACCGACTGACCCCTCAATATTGCAGTGTTCTCTGATTGACTGACTGACCTCTCGATATTGCAGTGCTGCCTGTTCTGTTTGACTGACTGACCCTTGATATTGCAGTGCTGCCTGTTTGAATGACTGACCCCTCAATATTGCAGTGTTGTCTGTTTGACTGACTGTCCATCTCGATATTGCAGTGCTGCCTGTTTGACTGACTGACCCCCTCGATATTGCAGTGCTGCCTGTGTGACTGACTGACCCTTGATATTGCAGTGCTGCCTGTTTGAATGACTGACCCCTCAATATTGCAGTGTTGTCTGTTTGACTGACTGTCCACCTCGATATTGCAGTGCTGCCAGTTTGACTGACTGACCCCCTCGATATTGCAGTGCTGCCTGTGTGACTGATTGACCCCTCGATATTGTTGTGCTGCCTGTTTGACTGACTGACCCCTCAATATTGCAGTGCTGCCCGTTCTGTTTTACTGACTGTCTCCTCAGTATTGCAGCGCTGACTGTATGACTGACTGACCCTGAATATTTCAGTGCTGCCTGTTCTGTTTTACTGACTGACCCCCTCAATATTGCAGTGCTGCCTGTTTGTCTGACTGACCTCCTCGATATTGCAGTGCTGCCTGTTCTGTTTGATTGACTGACCCCTCGATATTGCAGTGCTGTCTATTTGACTGACTGATCCCTCAATATTGCAGCGCTGCCTGTTTGACTAAATGACCCCTCAATATTGCAGTGCTGCCTGTTCTGTTTGACTGACTGACCCATCGATATTGCAGTGCTGCCTGTTTGACTGACTGACCCCTCGATATTGCAGTGCTGCCTGTTTGACTGACTGACACCCTCAATATTGCAGTGCTGCCTGTTTGACTGACTGACCCCTCAATATTGCAGTGCTGCCTGTTTGACTGACTGACCCCTCTATTATGCAATGTTGTCTGTTTGACTGACTGATCCCTCGATATTGCAGCCCTGCCTGTTTGGTGACTGGCCCCTCGATATTGCAGTGCTGCCTGTTTGACTGACTGACCCCTCAATATTGCAGTGCTGCCTGTTTGACTGACTGACCCCTCAATATTGCAGTGCTGCCTGTTTGACTGACTGACTGACCCCTCGATATTGCAGTGCTGCCTGTTTGACTGACTGACCACTCGATATTGCAGTGCTGTCTGTTTGACTGACTGACCCCTCGATATTGCAGTGCTGCCTGTTTGACTGACTGACCCCTCGATATTGCAGTGCTGCCTGTTTGACTGACTGACCCCTCGATATTGCAGTGCTGCCTGTTTGACTGACTGACCCCTCGATATTGCAGTGCTGCCTGTTTGACTGACTGACCCCCTCAATATTGCAGTGCTGCCTGTACTGTTTGACTGACTGACCCCTCGATATTGCACTGCTGCCTGTTTGACTGACTGACCCCTCGATATTGCAGTGCTGCCTGTTTGACTGACTGACCCCTCAATATTGCAGTGCTGCCTGTTATGTTTGACTGACTGACCCCTCGATATTGCAGTGCTGTCTGTTTGACTGACTGACCACTCGATATTGCAGTGCTGTCTGTTTGACTGACTGACCCCTCGATATTGCAGTGCTGCCTGTTTGACTGACTGACCCCCTCAATATTGCAGTGCTGCCTGCTTGACTGACTGACCCCTCGATATTGCAGTGCTGCCTGTTTGACTGACTGACCCCCTCAATATTGCAGTGCTGCCTGTTCTGTTTGACTGACTGACCCCTCGATATTGCACTGCTGCCTGTTTGACTGACTGACCCCTCAATATTGCAGCGCAGCCTGTTTAACTGACTGACCCCCTCGATATTGCAGTGCTGTCTGTTTGACTGGCTGACCCCTCAATATTGCAGTGCTGCTTGTTCTGTTTGACTGACTGACCCCTTGATATTGCAGTGCTGGCTGTTTGACTGACTGATCACTCGATATTGCAGTGCTGTCTATTTCACTGACTGACCCCTCAATATTGCAGCGCTGCCTGTTTGACTGACTGACCCCTCAATATTGCAGTGCTGCCTGTTTGACTGACTGACCCCTCGATATTGCAGTGCTGCCTGTTTGACTGACTGACACCCTCAATATTGCAGTGCGGCCTGTTCTGTTTGACTGACTGACCCCTCGATATTGCAGTGTTGTCTGTTTGACTGACTGACCCCTCAGTATTGCAGTGCTGCCTGTTCTGTTTGACTGACTGACCCCTCGATATTGCAGCGCTGCCTGTTGGACTGACTGAACCCTCAATATTGCAGTGCTGTCTATTTGACTGACTGACCCCTCAATATTGCAGTGCTGCCTGTTTGACTGACTGACCCCTCGATATTGCAGTGCTGCCTGTTTGACTGACTGACCCCCTCAATATTGCAGTGCGGCCTGTTCTGTTTGACTGACTGACCCCTCGATATTGCAGTGTTGTCTGTTTGAATGACTGAACCCTCAATATTGCAGTGCTGTCTATTTGACTGACTGTCCCTCAATATTATAGCGCTGCCTGTTTCACTGACTGACACCTCAATATTGCAGCGCTGCCTGTTTGACTGACTGACCACCTCGATATTGCAGTGCTGCCTGTTTGACTGACTTACCCCTCGATATTGCAGTGATGTCTGTTTGAATGACTGACCCCTCAATATTGCAGTGTTTTTTGTTTGACTGACTGACCACCTCGATATTGCAGTGCTGCCTGTTTGACTGACTGACCCCGTCGATATTGCAGTGCTGCCTGTTTGACTGACTGACCCCTCGATATTGCAGTGCTGCCTGTTTGACTGACTGACCTCCTCGATATTGCAGTGCTGCCTGTTCTGTTTCATTGACTGACCCCTCGATATTGCAGTGCTGTCTATTTGACTGACTGATCCCTCAATATTGCAGCGCTGCCTGTTTGACTGAATGACCCCTCAATATTGCAGTGCTGCCTGTTCTGTTTGACTGACTGACCCATCGATATTGCAGTGCTGTCTGTTTGACTGACTGACCCCTCGATATTGCAGTGCTGTCTGTTTGACTGACTGACCACTCGATATTGCATTGCTGCCTGTTTGACTGACTGACCACTCGATATTGCAGTGCTGCCTGATTGACTGACTGACCCCTCGATATTGCAGTGCTGCCTGTTTGACTGACTGACCCCTCAATATTGCAGTACTGCTTATTCTGTTTGACTGACTGACCCCTCGATATTGTCAGTGCTGCCTGTTTGACTGACTGACCCCTCGATAATGCAGTGCTGCCTGTTTGAATGACTAGCCCCCTCAATATTGCAGTGCTGCCCGTTCTGTTTGACTGACTGACCCCTCGATATTGCAGTGTTGTCTGTTTGACTGACTGAAGCCTCGATGTTGCTGTGCTTCCTGTTCTGTTTGACTGACTGACCCCTCGTTATTGCAGCGCTGCCTGTTTGACTGACTGACCCCATCGATATTGCAGTGCTGCCTGTTCTGTTGGACTGACTGACCCCTCAATATACCAGTGCTGTCTATTTGACTGACTGACCCCTCAATATTGCAGCGCTGCCGGTTTGACTGACTGACCCCTCGTTATTGCAGCACTGCCTGTTTGACTGACTGACCCCTCGATATTGCAGCGCTGCCTGTTTGACTGACTGACCCCCTCAATATTGCAGTGCTGCCTCTTCTGTTTGACTGACTGACCACTCGATATAGCACTGCTGCCTGTTTGACTGACTGACCTCTCAATATTGCAGCGCAGCCTGTTTAACTGACTGACCCCATCGATATTGCAGTGCTGTCTGTTTGACTGGCTGACCCCTCAATATTGCAGTGCTGCTTGTTCTGAATGACTGACTGACCCCTCGATATTGCAATGCTGGCTGTTTGACTGACTGATCACTCGATATTGCAGTGCTGTCTATTTCACTGACTGACCCCTCAATAATGCAGCGCAACCTGTTTGACTGACTGACCCCTCAATATTGCAGTGCTGCCTGTTTGACTGACTGACCCCTCGATATTGCAGTGCTGCCTGTTTGACTGACTGACACCCTCAATATTGAAGTGCGGCCTGTTCTGTTTGACTGACTGACCCCTCGATATTGCAATGCTGGCTGTGTGACTGACTGATCACTCGATATTGCAGTGCTATTTCACTGACTGACCCCTCAATATTGCAGCGCTGCCTGTTTGACTGACTGACCCCTCAATATTGCAGTGCTGCCTGTTTGACTGACTGACCCCTCAATAATGCAGCGCTGCCTGTTTGACTGACTGAACCCCTTTTGCATTGTTGTCAGTTTGACTGACTGACTCCTCGATATTGCAGTGCTGGCTGTTTGACTGACTGACCCCTCAATATTGCAGTGCTGCCTGTTCTGTTTGACTGACTGACCCCTCGATATTGCAGTGCTGGCTGTTTGACTGACTGATCACTCGATATTGCAGTGCTGTCTATTTCACTGACTGACCCCTCAATATTGCAGCGCTGCCTGTTTGACTGACTGACCCCTCAATATTGCAGTGCTGCCTGTTTGACTGACTGACCCCTCGATATTGCAGTGCTGCCTGTTTGACTGACTGACACCCTCAATATTGCAGTGCTGCCTGTTTGACTGACTGACCACTCGATATTGCAGTGTTGTCTGTTTGACTGACTGATCACTCATATTGCAGTGCTGCCTTTTCTGTTTGACTGACTGACCCCTCGATATTGCAGTGCTGCCTGTTGGACTGACTGAACCCTCAATATTGCAGTGCTGTCTGTTTGACTGACTGACCCCTCGATATTGCAGTGCTGCCTGTTTGACTGACTGACCCCCTCGATATTGCAGTGCTGCCTGTTTTGTTGGACTGACTTACCCCTCGATATTGCAGTGTTGTCTGTTTGACTGACTGACCCCCTCGATATTGAAGTGCTGTCTATTTGACTGACTGACCCCCTCGATATTGCAGTGCTGTCTGTTTTACTGACTGACCCCTCGATATTGCAGTGCTGTCTGTTCTGTTTGACTGACTGACCCCTCGTTATTGCAGCGCTGCCTGTTTGACTGACTGACCCCATCGATATTGCAGTGCTGTCTGTTTTACTGACTGACCCCTCGATATTGCAGTGCTGTCTGGTTGACTGACTGACCACTCGATATTGCAGTGCTGCCTGTTTGACTGACTGACCCCTCAATATTGCAGTGCTGCCTGTTTGACTGACTGAACTCTCGATATTGCAGTGTTGTCTGTTTGACTGACTGACCTCCTCGATACTGCAGTGATGTCTGTTTGACTGGCTGGTCCCTCGATATTGCAGTGCTGCCTGTTCTGTTTGACTGAATGACGCCTTGATATTGCAGCGCTACCTGTTTGACTGACTGACCCCTCGATATTGCAGTGCTGTTTGAATGACTGACCCCTTAGTATTGACGTTTTGTCTGTCTGACTGACTGACCGCTCAATATTGCAGTGCCGCCTGTTTGACTGACTGACCCCTCGATATTGCAGTGCTGTCTGTTTGACTGAATGACCCCTCGATATTGCAGAGCTGCCTGTTTGACTGACTGACTCCTCGATATTGCAGTGCTGCCTGTTTGACTGACTGACCCCCTCAATATTGCAGTGCTGCCTGTTTGACGGACTGACCCCTCGATATTGCAGCGCTGCCTGTTTGACTGACTGACCCCCTGGATATTGCAGTGCTGCCTGTTCTGTTGGACTGACTTACCCCTCGATATTGCAGTGTTGTCTGTTTGACTGACTGACCCCCTCGATATTGAAGTGCTGTCTATTTGACTGACTGACCCCCTCGATATTGCAGTGCTGTCTGTTTTACTGACTGACCCCTCGATATTGCAGTGCTGTCTGGTTGACTGACTGACCACTCGATATTGCAGTGCTGCCTGTTTGACTGACTGACCCCTCAATATTGCAGTGCTGCCTGTTTGACTGACTGAACTCTCGATATTGCAGTGTTGCCTGTTTGACTGACTGACCCCCTCGATACTGCAGTGCTGTCTGTTTGACTGGCTGGTCCCTCGATATTGCAGTGCTGCCTGTTCTGTTTGACTGAATGACGCCTTGATATTGCAGCGCTACCTGTTTGACTGACTGACCCCTCGATATTGCAGTGCTGTTTGAATGACTGACCCCTCAGTATTGACGTTTTGTCTGTCTGACTGACTGACCGCTCAATATTGCAGTGCCGCCTGTTTGACTGACTGACCCCTCGATATTGCAGTGCTGCCTGTTTGACTGAATGAACCCTCGATATTGCAGAGCTGCCTGTTTGACTGACTGACTCCTCGATATTGCAGTGCTGCCTGTTTGACTGACTGACCCCCTCAATATTGCAGTGCTGCCTGTTTGACGGACTGACCCCTCAATATTGCAGTGCTGTCTGTTTGACTGACTGATCCCTCGATATTGCAGCGCTGCCTGTTTGACTGACTGACCCCTCGATATTGCAGTGCTGCCTGTTTGACTGACTGACCCCTCGATATTGCAGTGCTGCCTGTTTGACTGACTGACCCCTCGATATTGCAGTGCTGTCTGTTTGACTGACTGACCACTCGATATTGCAGTGCTGCCTGTTTGACTGACTGATCACTCGATATTGCAGTGCTGTCTGTTTGACTGGCTGACCCCTCCATATTGCAGTACTGCTTGTTCTGTTTGACTGACTGACCCCTCGATATTGCAGGCTGCTGCCTGTTTGACTGACTGACCCCCTCGATATTGCAGTGCTGTCTGTTTGACTGACTGATCCCCTCGATATTGCAGTGCTGCCTGTTTGACTGACTGACCCCTCAATATTGCAGAGCTGCCTGTTTGACTGACTGACCCCTCGATATTGCAGTGCTGCCTGTTTGACTGACTGACCCCTCGACATTGCAGTGCTGCTTGTTCTGTTTGACTGACTGACCCCTCGATATTGCAGCGCTGTCTGTTTGACTCACTGACCCCCTCAATATTGCAGTGCTGCCTCTTTGTCTGACTGACCCCTCGATATTGCAGTGCTGCCTGTTTGACTGACTGACCCCCTCAATATTGCATTGCTGCCTGTTCTGTTTGACTGACTGACCCCTCGATATTGCACTGCTGCCTGTTTGACTGACTGACCCCTCAGTATTGCAGCGCTGCCTGTTTGACTGACTGACCACTCAATATTGCAGTGCTGCCTGTTATGTTTGAGTGACTAACCCCTCGATATTGCAGTGCTGTCTGATTGACTGACTGACCACTCGATATTGCAGTGCTGGCTGTTTGACTGACTGACCCCCTCGATTTTGCATTGCTGCCTGTTCTGTTTCACTGACTGACCCCCTCAATATTGCAGTGCTGCCTGCTTGACTGACTGACCCCTCGATATTGCAGTGCTGCCTGTTTGACTGACTGACCCCCTCAATATTGCAGTGCTGCCTGTTCTGTTTGACTGACTGACCCCTCGATATAGCACTGCTGCCTGTTTGACTGACTGACCCCTCAATATTGCAGCGCAGCCTGTTTAACTGACTGACCCCCTCGATATTGCAGTGCTGTCTGTTTGACTGGCTGACCCCTCAATATTGCAGTGCTGCTTGTTCTGTTTGACTGACTGACCCCTCGATATTGCAGTGCTGGCTGTTTGACTGACTGATCACTCGATATTGCAGTGCTGTCTATTTCACTGACTGACCCCTCAATATTGCAGCGCTGCCTGTTTGACTGACTGACCCCTCAATATTGCAGTGCTGCCTGTTTGACTGACTGACCCCTCGATATTGCAGTGCTGCCTGTTTGACTGACTGACACCCTCAATATTGCAGTGCGGCCTGTTCTGTTTGACTGACTGACCCCTCGATATTGCAGTGTTGTCTGTTTGACTGACTGACCACTCAAAATTGCAGTGCTGTCTGTGTGACTGACTGACCCCTCGATATTGCAGTGCTGCCTGTTTGACTGACTGGCCCCTCGATATTGCAGTGCTGTCTATTTGACTGACGGTCCCTCAATATTGCAGTGCTGCCTGTTTGACTGACTGACCCCTCAATATTGCAGCGCTGCCTGTTTGACTGACTGACCCCTCAATATTGCAGTGCTGTCTGATTGACTGACTGACCCCTCAATATTGCAGTGCTGCCTGTTTGACTGACTGACCCCTCGATATTGCAGTGATGCCTGTTTGACTGACTGACCCCTCAATATTGCAGTGCTGTCTGTTTGACTGACTGACCACCTCGATATTGCAGTGATGCCTGTTTGACTGACTGACCCCTCGATATTGCAGTGCTGCCTGTTTGACTGACTGACCACCTCGATATTGCAGTGCTGCCTGTTTGACTGACTGACCCCCTCGATATTGCAGTGCTGCCTGTTCTGTTTTACTGACTGACCCCCTCAATATTGCAGTGCTGCCTGTTTGTCTGACTGACCTCCTCGATATTGCAGTGCTGCCTGTTCTGTTTCATTGACTGACCCCTCGATATTGCAGTGCTGTCTATTTGACTGACTGATCCCTCAATATTGCAGCGCTGCCTGTTTGACTGAATGACCCCTCAATATTGCAGTGCTGCCTGTTCTGTTTGACTGACTGACACCCTCAATATTGCAGTGCTGCCTGTTTGACTGACTGACCCCTCGATATTGCAATGCTGTCTGTTTGACTGACTGACAGCTCGATATTGCAGTGCTGCCTGTTTGACTGACTGATCACTCGATATTGCAATGCTGCCTGATTGACTGACTGCCCCCTCGATATTGCAGTGCTGCCTGTTTGACTGGACTGACCCCTCAATATTGCAGTACTGCTTGTCTGTTTGACTGACTGACCCCTCGATATTGTCAGTGCTGCCTGTTTGACTGACTGACCCCTCGATAATGCAGTGCTGCCTGTTTGAATGACTAGCCCCCTCAATATTGCAGTGCTGCCTGTTCTGTTTGACTGACTGACCCCTCGATATTGCAGTGCTGTCTGTTTGACTGACTGACCCCTCGATATTGCAGTGCTGCCTGTTTGACTGACTGACCCCTCGATATTGCAGTGCTGTCTGTTTGACTGACTGACCCCTCGATATTGCAGTGCTGCTGTTCTGTTTGACTGACTGACCCCTCATATTGCAGTGTTGTCTGTTTGACTGACTGACCCCTCGATATTGCAGTGCTGCCTGTTTGACTGACTGACCCCTCGATATTGCAGTGCTGCCTGTTTGACTGACTGACCCCTCGATATTGCAGTGCTGCCTGTTTGACTGACTGACCCCTCAATATTGCAGTGCTGCCTGTTCTGTTTGACTGACTGACCCCTCGATATTGCAGTGCTGCCTGTTTGACTGACTGACCCCTCGATATTGCAGTGCTGCCTGTTTGACTGACTGACCCCTCGATATTGCAGTGCTGTCTGTTTGACTGGCTGACCCCTCAATATTGCAGTGCTGCTTGTTCTGAATGACTGACTGACCCCTCGATATTGCAATGCTGGCTGTTTGACTGACTGATCACTCGATATTGCAGTGCTGTCTATTTCACTGACTGACCCCTCAATAATGCAGCGCAACCTGTTTGACTGACTGACCCCTCAATATTGCAGTGCTGCCTGTTTGACTGACTGACCCCTCGATATTGCAGTGCTGCCTGTTTGACTGACTGACACCCTCAATATTGAAGTGCGGCCTGTTCTGTTTGACTGACTGACCCCTCGATATTGCAATGCTGGCTGTGTGACTGACTGATCACTCGATATTGCAGTGCTATTTCACTGACTGACCCCTCAATATTGCAGCGCTGCCTGTTTGACTGACTGACCCCTCAATATTGCAGTGCTGCCTGTTTGACTGACTGACCCCTCAATAATGCAGCGCTGCCTGTTTGACTGACTGACCCCTCAATATTGCAGTGCTGCCTGTTTGACTGACTGACCCCTCGATATTGCAGTGCTGCCTGTTTGACTGACTGAACCCCTCAATATTGCAGTGCTGCCTGTTCTGTTTGACTGACTGACCCCTCGATATTGCAGTGCTGCCTGTTCTGTTTGACTGACTGACCCGTTGATATTGCAGTGCTGCCTGTTTGACTGACTGACAACTCAATATTGCAGTGCTGCCTGTTTGACTGACTGACCACTCGATATTGCAGTGCTGTCTGTTTGACTGACTGACCACCTCGATATTGCAGTGCTGCCTGTTTGACTGACTGACCCCTCGATATTGCAGTGCTGCCTGTTCTGTTTGACTGACTGACCCCTCGATATTGCAGTGCTGCCTGTTTGACTGACTGACCCCTCGATATTGCAGTGCTGCCTGTTTGACTGACTGACCCCCTCAATATTGCAGTGCTGCCTGTTCTGTTTGACTGACTGACCCCTCGATATTGCAGTGCTGCCTGTTTGACTGACTGACCACTCGATATTGCAGTGCTGCCTGTTTGACTGACTGACCCCTCGATATTGCAGTGCTGTCTGTTTGACTGGCTGACCCCTCAATATTGCAGTGCTGCTTGTTCTGTTTGACTGACTGACCCCTCGATATTGCAGTGCTGGCTGTTTGACTGACTGATCACTCGATATTGCAGTGCTGTCTATTTCACTGACTGACCCCTCAATATTGCAGCGCTGCCTGTTTGACTGACTGACCCCTCAATATTGCAGTGCTGCCTGTTTGACTGACTGACCCCTCGATATTGCAGTGCTGCCTGTTTGACTGACTGACCCCCTCAATATTGCAGTGCGGCCTGTTCTGTTTGACTGACTGACCACTCGATATTGCAGTGTTGTCTGTTTGACTGACTGACCACTCAGTATTGCAGTGCTGCCTGTTCTGTTTGACTGACTGACCCCTCGATATTGCAGCGCTGCCTGTTGGACTGACTGAACCCTCAATATTGCAGTGCTGTCTATTTGACTGACTGACCCCTCAATATTGCAACGTTGCCTGTTTTACTGACTGACCCCTCAATATTGCAGCGCTGCCTGTTTGACCGACTGACCCCTCAATATTGCAGTGTTCTCTGATTGACTGACTGACCTCTCGATATTGCAGTGCTGCCTGTTCTGTTTGACTGACTGACCCTTGATATTGCAGTGCTGCCTGTTTGAATGACTGACCCCTCAATATTGCAGTGTTGTCTGTTTGACTGACTGTCCACCTCGATATTGCAGTGCTGCCTGTTTGACTGACTGACCCCCTCGATATTGCAGTGCTGCCTGTGTGACTGACTGACCCCTCGATATTGCAGTGCTACCTGTTTGACTGACTGACCCCTCAATATTGCAGTGCTGCCTGTTCTGTTTTACTGACTGACCCCCTCAATATTGCAGTGCTGCCTGTTTGTCTGACTGACCTCCTCGATATTGCAGTGCTGCCTGTTCTGTTTGATTGACTGACCCCTCGATATTGCAGTGCTGTCTATTTGACTGACTGACCCCTCAATAATGCAGCGCTGCCTGTTTGACTGACTGACCCCTCAATATTGCAGTGCTGCCTGTTTGACTGACTGACCCCTCGATATTGCAGTGCTGCCTGTTTGACTGACTGACCCCCTCAATATTGCATTGCTGCCTGTTCTGTTTGACTGACTGACCCCTCGATATTGCACTGCTGCCTGTTTGACTGACTGACCCCTCAGTATTGCAGCGCTGCCTGTTTGACTGACTGACCACTCAATATTGCAGTGCTGCCTGTTATGTTTGAGTGACTAACCCCTCGATATTGCAGTGCTGTCTGATTGACTGACTGACCACTCGATATTGCAGTGCTGGCTGTTTGACTGACTGACCCCCTCGATTTTGCATTGCTGCCTGTTCTGTTTCACTGACTGACCCCCTCAATATTGCAGTGCTGCCTGCTTGACTGACTGACCCCTCGATATTGCAGTGCTGCCTGTTTGACTTTCTGACCCCCTCAATATTGCAGTGCTGCCTGTTCTGTTTGACTGACTGACCCCTCGATATAGCACTGCTGCCTGTTTGACTGACTGACCCCTCAATATTGCAGCGCAGCCTGTTTAACTGACTGACCCCCTCGATATTGCAGTGCTGTCTGTTTGACTGGCTGACCCCTCAATATTGCAGTGCTGCTTGTTCTGTTTGACTGACTGACCCCTTGATATTGCAATGCTGGCTGTTTGACTGACTGATCACTCGATATTGCTGTGCTGTCTATTTCACTGACTGACCCCTCAATATTGCAGCGCTGCCTGTTTGACTGACTGACCCCTCAATATTGCAGTGCTGCCTGTTTGACTGACTGACCCCTCGATATTGCAGTGCTGCCTGTTTGACTGACTGACACCCTCAATATTGCAGTGCGGCCTGTTCTGTTTGACTGACTGACCACTCGATATTGCAGTGTTGTCTGTTTGACTGACTGACCACTCAGTATTGCAGTGCTGCCTGTTCTGTTTGACTGACTGACCCCTCGATATTGCAGCGCTGCCTGTTGGACTGACTGAACCCTCAATATTGCAGTGCTGTCTATTTGACTGACTGTCCCTCAATATTGCAACGTTGCCTGTTTTACTGACTGACCCCTCAATATTGCAGCGCTGCCTGTTTGACCGACTGACCCCTCAATATTGCAGTGTTCTCTGATTGACTGACTGACCTCTCGATATTGCAGTGCTGCCTGTTCTGTTTGACTGACTGACCCCTTGATATTGCAGTGCTGCCTGTTTGAATGACTGACCCCTCAATATTGCAGTGTTGTCTGTTTGACTGACTGTCCACCTCGATATTGCAGTGCTGCCTGTTTGACTGACTGACCCCCTCGATATTGCAGTGCTGCCTGTGTGACTGACTGACCCCTCGATATTGCAGTGCTACCTGTTTGACTGACTGACCCCTCAATATTGCAGTGCTGCCTGTTCTGTTTTACTGACTGACCCCTCAATATTGCAGTGCTGCCTGTTTGTCTGACTGACCTCCTCGATATTGCAGTGCTGCCTGTTCTGTTTGACTGACTGACCCCTCGATATTGCAGTGCTGTCTATTTGACTGACTGATCCCTCAATATTGCAGCGCTGCCTGTTTGACTGAATGACCCCTCAATATTGCAGTGCTGCCTGTTCTGTTTGACTGACTGACCCATCGATATTGCAGTGCTGTCTGTTTGACTGACTGACCCCCTCGATATTGCAATGCTGTCTGTTTGACTGACTGACCGCTCGATATTGCATTGCTGCCTGTTTGACTGACTGATCACTCGATATTGCAATGCTGCCTGATTGACTGACTGCCCCCTCGATATTGCAGTGCTGCCTGTTTGACTGGCTGACCCCTCAATATTGCAGTACTGCTTGTTCTGTTTGACTGACTGACCCCTCGATATTGTCAGTGCTGCCTGTTTGACTGACTGACCCCTCGATAATGCAGTGCTGCCTGTTTGAATGACTAGCCCCCTCAATATTGCAGTGCTGCCCGTTCTGTTTGACTGACTGACCCCTCGATATTGCAGTGTTGTCTGTTTGACTGACTGAACCCTCGATATTGCAGTGCTGCCTGTTCTGTTTGACTGACTGACCCCTCGATATTGCAGTGCTGCCTGTTTGACTGACTGACCCCTCGATATTGCAGTGCTGCCTGTTTGACTGACTGACCCCTCAATATTGCAGTGCTGTCTGTTTGACTGACTGACCCCTCAATATTGCAGTGCTGCCTGTTTGACTGACTGACCCCTCGATATTGCAGTGCTGCCTGTTTGACTGACTGACCCCTCGATATTGCAGTGCTGCCTGTTTGACTGACTGACCCCTCAATATTGCAGTGCTGCCTTTTCTGTTTGACTGACTGACCCCTCGATATTGCAGAGCTGCCTGTTTGACTGACTGACTGCTCGATATTGCAGTGCTGCCTGTTTGACTGACTGACCACTCGATATTGCAGTGCTGTCTGTTTGACTGACTGACCCTCTCAATATTGCAGTGCTGCTTGTTCTGTTTGACTGACTGACCCCTCGATATTGCAGTGCTGCCTGTTTGACTGACTCACTGACCCCTCAATATTGCAGTGTTGTCTGTTTGACTGACTGACCCCTCGATATTGCAGCGCTGCCTGTTTGACTGACTGACTGACCCCTCGATATTGCAGTGCTGCCTGTTTGACTGACTGACCCCCTCGATATTACAGTGCTGCCTGTTTGACGGACTGACCCCTCGATATTGAAGTTCTGTCTGTTTGACTGACTGACCACTCGATATTGCAGTGCTGCCTGTTTGACTGACTGACCACTCGATATTGCAGTGCTCTCTGTTTGACTGACTGACCCCTCGATATTGCAGTGCTGCTGTTTGACTGACTGACCCCTCAATATTGCAGTGCTGTCCTGTTTGACTGACTGACCCCTCGATATTGCAGTGCTGCTGTTTGACTTACTGACCCCTCAATATTGCAGTGCTGCCTGTTTGACTGACTGACCCCTCGATATTGCAGTGCTGCCTGTTTGACTGACTGACACCCTCAATATTGCAGTGCGGCCTGTTCTGTTTGACTGACTGACCCCTCGATATTGCAATGCTGGCAGTTTGACTGACTGATCACTCGATATTGCAGTGCTGTCTATTTCACTGACTGACCCCTCAATATTGCAGCGCTGCCTGTTTGACTGACTGACCACTCAATATTGCAGTGCTGCCTGTTTGACTGACTGACCCCTCGATATTGCAGTGCTGCCTGTTTGACTGACTGACACCCTCAATATTGCAGTGCGGCCTGTTCTGTTTGACCGACTGACCACTCGATATTGCAGTGTTGTCTGTTTGACTGACTGACCACTCAGTATTGCAGTGCTGCCTCTTCTGTTTGACTGACTGACCCCTCGATATTGCAGCGCTGCCTGTTGGACTGACTGAACCCTCAATATTGCAGTGCTGTCTATTTGACTGACTGACCCCACAATATTGCAGCGCTGCCTGGTTGAATGACTGACCCCCTCGATATTGCAGTGCTGCCTGTTCTGTTTGACTCCGTGACCCCGCAATATTGCAGTGCTGTCTATTTGACTGACTGACCCCACAATATTGCAGCGCTGCCTGTTTGACTGACTGACCCCCTCGATATTGCAGTGCTGCCTGTTCTGTTGGACTGACTTACCCCTCGATATTGCAGTGTTGTCTGTTTGACTGACTGACCCCCTCGATATTGAAGTGCTGTCTATTTGACTGACTGACCCCCTCGATATTGCAGTGCTGTCTGTTTTACTGACTGACCCCTCGATATTGCAGTGCTGTCTGTTCTGTTTGACTGACTGACCCCTCGTTATTGCAGCGCTGCCTGTTTGACTGACTGACCCCATCGATATTGCAGTGCTGTCTGTTTTACTGACTGACCCCTCGATATTGCAGTGCTGTCTGGTTGACTGACTGACCCCTCGATATTGCAGTGCTGTCTGGTTGACTGACTGACCACTCGATATTGCAGTGCTGCCTGTTTGACTGACTGACCCCTCAATATTGCAGTGCTGCCTGTTTGACTGACTGAACTCTCGATATTGCAGTGTTGCCTGTTTGACTGACTGACCCCCTCGATACTGCAGTGCTGTCTGTTTGACTGGCTGGTCCCTCGATATTGCAGTGCTGCCTGTTCTGTTTGACTGACTGACGCCTTGATATTGCAGCGCTACCTGTTTGACTGACTGACCCCTCGATATTGCAGTGCTGTTTGAATGACTGACCCCTCAGTATTGACGTTTTGTCTGTCTGACTGACTCTCCGCTCAATATTGCAGTGCCGCCTGTTTGACTGACTGACCCCTCGATATTGCAGTGCTGCCTGTTTGACTGAATGAACCCTCGATATTGCAGAGCTGACTGTTTGACTGACTGACTCCTCGATATTGCAGTGCTGCCTGTTTGACTGACTGACCCCCTCAATATTGCAGTGCTGCCTGTTTGACGGACTGACCCCTCGATAATGCAGTGCTGCCTGTTTGATGTACTGACCCCTCGATATTTCAGTGCTGCCTGTTTGACTTACTGACCCCTGGATATTGCAGTGCTGTCTGTTTGACTGACTGATCCCTCGATATTGCAGTGCTGCCTGTTTGACTGACTGACCCCTCGATATTGCAGTGCTGTCTGTTTGACTGACTGACCGCCACGATATTGCAGTGCTACAGTTTTGACTGACTGACCACTCGATATTGCAGTGCTGTCTGATTGACTGACTGACCCCTCGATATTGCAGTGTTGTCTGTTTGACTGGCTGACCCCTCAATATTGCAGTGCTGCTTGATCTGTTTGACTGACTGACCCCTCGAAATTGCAGTGCTGTGTGTTTGACTGACTGATCACTCGATATTGCAGTGCTGCCTACTTGACTGACTGACCAATCAATATTGCAGCGCTGCCTGTTTGACTGACGGACCGCTCAATATTGCAGTGCTGCCTGTTTGACTGACTGACCCCTCGACATTGCAGTGCTGCCTGTTTGACTGACTGACCCCCCCAATATTGCATTGCTGCCTGTTCTGTTTGACTGACTGACCCCTCGATATTGCAGTGCTGCCTATTTGACTGACTGACCCCTCAGTATTGCAGTGCTGCCTGTTTGACTGACTGACCTGTCAGTATTGCTGCGCTGCCTGTTTGACTGACTCACCCCCTCAATATTGCAGTGCTGCCTGTTTGACTGACTGACCCTTCGATATTGCAGTGCTGCCTGTTTGACTGACTGACCCCTCGATATTGCAGTGCTGCCTGTTTGACTGACTGACCCCTCAATATTGCAGTGTTGTCTGTTTGACTGACTGACCACCTCGATATTGCAGTGCTGCCTGTTTGACTGACTGACCCCCTCGATATTGCAGTGCTACCTGTTTGACTGACTGACCCCTCAATATTGCAGTGCTGCCTTCTGTTTGACTGACTGACCCCTCGATATTGCAGTGCTGTCTGTTTGACTGACTGACCCCTCGATATTGCAGTGCTGCTTGTCTGTTTGACTGACTGACCCCTCGATATTGCAGTGCTGTCTGTTTGACTGACTGACCCCTCGATATTGCAGTGCTGCCTGTTTGACTGACTGACCCCTCAATATTGCATTGCTGCCTGTACTGTTTGACTGACTGACCCCTCGATATTGCACTGCTGCCTGTTTGACTGACTGACCCCTCAGTATTGCAGCGCTGCCTGTTTGACTGACTGACCACTCAATATTGCAGTGCTGCCTGTTATGTTTGAGTGACTACCCCTCGATATTGCAGTGCTGTCTGATTGACTGACTGACACTCGATATTGCAGTGCTGGCTGTTTGACTGACTGACCCCCTCGATTTTGCATTGCTGCCTGTTCTGTTTCACTGACTGACCCCCTCGATATTGCAGTGTTGTCTGTTTGACTGACTGACCCCTCGATATTGCAGTGCTGCCTGTTTGACTGACTGACCCCCTCAATATTGCAGTGCTGCCTGTTCTGTTTGACTGACTGACCCCTCGATATTGCACTGCTGCCTGTTTGACTGACTGACCCCTCAATATTGCAGCGCAGCCTGTTTAACTGACTGACCCCCTCGATATTGCAGTGCTGTCTGTTTGACTGACTTACCCCTCAATATTGCAGTGCTGCCTGTTTGACTGACTGACCCCTCGATATTGCAGTGCTGCCTGTTTGACTGACTCACTGACCCCTCGATATTGCAGTGCTGCCTGTTTGACTGACTGACCCCTCAATATTGCAGTGCTGCCTGTTTGACTGACTGACCCTCGATATTGCAGTGCTGGCTGTTTGACTGACTGACCCCTCGATATTGCAGTGCTGCCTGTTTGACTGACTGACACCCTCAATATTGCAGTGCGGCCTGTCTGTTTGACTGACTGACCACTCGATATTGCAGTGATGGCCTGTTTGACTGACTGACCCCCTCAATATTGCAGTGCGGCCTGTTCTGTTTGACTGACTGACCCCTCGATATTGCAGCGCTGCCTGTTGGACTGACTGAACCCTCAATATTGCAGTGCTGTCTATTTGACTGACTGTCCCTCAATATTATAGCGCTGCCTGTTTCACTGACTGACCCCTCAATATTGCAGCGCTGCCTGTTTGACTGACTGACCCCTCAATATTGCAGTGTTGTCTGTTTGACTGACTGACCCCTCGATATTGCAGTGCTGCCTGTTCTGTTTGACTGACTGACCCGCTGATATTGCAGTGCTGCCTGTTTGACTGACTGACCCCTCAATATTGCAGTGTTGTTTGTTTGACTGACTGACCACCTCGATATTGCAGTGCTGCCTGTTTGACTGACTGACCCCGTCGATATTGCAGTGCTGCCTGTTTGACTGACTGACCCCTCGATATTGCAGTGCTGCCTGTTTGACTGACTGACCCCCTCAATATTGCAGTGCTGCCTGTTCTGTTTGACTGACTGACCCCTCGATATTGCAGCGCTGACTGTTTGACTGACTGACCCCTCGATATTGCAGTGCTGCCTGTTTGACTGACTGACCCCTCAATATTGCAGTGCTGCCTGTTTGACTGACTGACCCCTCGATATTGCAGTGTTGTCTGTTTGACTGAATGACCCCTGGATATTGCAGTGCTGCCTCTTCTGTTTGACTGACTGACCCCTCGATATTGCAGCGCTGCCTGTTTGACTGACTGACCCCTCAATAATGCAGTGCTGCTGTTCTGTTTGACTGACTGACCCTCGATATTGCAGTGCTGTCTGTTTGACTGACTGACACTCGATATTGCAGTGCTGTCTAGTTTGACTGACTGACCCCTCGATATTGCAGCGCTGCCTGTTGGACTGACTGAACCCTCAATATTGCAGTGCTGCCTGTTTGACTGACTGACCCCTCGATATTGCAGTGCTGCCTGTTTGACTGACTGACCCCTCAATATTGCAGTGCTGCCTGTTCTGTTTGACTGACTGACCCCTCGATATTGCAGTGTTGTCTGTTTGACTGACTGACCCCTCGATATTGCAGTGCTGCTGTTTGACTGACTGAGCCCTCGATATTGCAGTGCTGTCTGTTTGACTGACTGACCCCTCGATATTGCAGTGCTGTCTGTTTGACTGACTGACCCCCTCGATATTGCAGTGCTGTCTGTTTGACTGACTTACCCCTCAATATTGCAGTGCTGCCTGTTTGACTGACTGACCCCTCGATATTGCAGTGCTGCCTGTTCTGTTTGACTGACTGACCCCTCAATATTGCAGTGCTGTCTGTTTGACTGACTGACCCCTCAATATTGCAGCGCTGCCTGTTTGACTGACTGACCCCTCGATATTGCAGTGCTGCCTGTTTGACTGACTGACCCCCTCGATATTGCAGTGTTGTCTGTTTGACTGACTGACCCCTCAATATTGCAGTGCTGCCTGTTTGACTGACTGCCCCTCGATATTGCAGTGCTGCCTGTTTGACTGACTGACCCCTCGATATTGCAGTGCTGCCTGTTTGACTGACTGACCCCTCGATATTGCAGTGCTGTCTGTTTGACTGACTGACCCCTCAATATTGCAGTGCTGTCTGTTTGACTGACTGACCCCCTCAATATTGCAGTGCTGCCTGTTTGACTGACTGACCCCTCGATATTGCAGTGCTGTCTATTTCACTGACTGACCCCTCAATAATGCAGCGCAACCTGTTTGACTGACTGACCCCTCAATATTGCAGTGCTGCCTGTTTGACTGACTGACCCCTCGATATTGCAGTGCTGCCTGTTTGACTGACTGACACCCTCAATATTGCAGTGCGGCCTGTTCTGTTTGACTGACTGACCCCTCGATATTGCAATGCTGGCTGTGTGACTGACTGATCACTCGATATTGCAGTGCTATTTCACTGACTGACAACTCAATATTGCAGCGCTGCCTGTTTGACTGACTGACCCCTCAATATTGCAGTGCTGCCTGTTTGACTGACTGACCCCTCAATAATGCAGCGCTGCCTGTTTGACTGACTGACCCCTCAATATTGCAGTGCTGCCTGTTTGACTGACTGACCCCTCGATATTGCAGTGCTGCCTGTTTGACTGACTGACACCCTCAATATTGCAGTGCGGCCTGTTCTGTTTGACTGACTGACCCCTCGATATTGCAATGCTGGCAGTTTGACTGACTGATCACTCGATATTGCAGTGCTGTCTATTTCACTGACTGACCCCTCAATATTGCAGCGCTGCTGTTTGACTGACTGACCCCTCAATATTGCAGTGCTGCCTGTTTGACTGACTGACCCCTCGATATTGCAGTGCTGCCTGTTTGACTGACTGACACCCTCAATATTGCAGTGCGGCCTGTTCTGTTTGACGACTGACCACTCGATATTGCAGTGCTTGTCTGTTTGACTGACTGACCACTCAGTATTGCAGTGCTGCCTCTTCTGTTTGACTGACTGACCCTCGATATTGCAGCGCTGCTGTTGGACTGACTGAACCCTCAATATTGCTGTGCTGTCTATTTGACTGACTGACCCCCAATATTGCAGCGCTGCCTGGTTGACTGACTGACCCTCGATATTGCAGTGCTGCCTGTTCTGTTTGACTCACTGACCCCTCAATATTGCAGTGCTGTCTATTTGACTGACTGACCCCACAATATTGCAGCGCTGCCTGTTTGACTGACTGACCCCCTCGATATTGCAGTGCTGCCTGTTCTGTTGGACTGACTTACCCCTCGATATTGCAGTGTTGTCTGTTTGACTGACTGACCCCCTCGATATTGAAGTGCTGTCTATTTGACTGACTGACCCCCTCGATATTGCAGTGCTGTCTGTTTTACTGACTGACCCCTCGATATTGCAGTGCTGTCTGTTCTGTTTGACTGACTGACCCCTCGTTATTGCAGCGCTGCCTGTTTGACTGACTGACCCCATCGATATTGCAGTGCTGTCTGTTTTACTGACTGACCCCTCGATATTGCAGTGCTGTCTGGTTGACTGACTGACCACTCGATATTGCAGTGCTGCCTGTTTGACTGACTGACCCCTCAATATTGCAGTGCTGCCTGTTTGACTGACTGAACTCTCGATATTGCAGTGTTGTCTGTTTGACTGACTGACCTCCTCGATACTGCAGTGCTGTCTGTTTGACTGGCTGGTCCCTCGATATTGCAGTGCTGCCTGTTCTGTTTGACTGAATGACGCCTTGATATTGCAGCGCTACCTGTTTGACTGACTGACCCCTCGATATTGCAGTGCTGTTTGAATGACTGACCCCTTAGTATTGACGTTTTGTCTGTCTGACTGACTGACCGCTCAATATTGCAGTGCCGCCTGTTTGACTGACTGACCCCTCGATATTGCAGTGCTGTCTGTTTGACTGAATGACCCCTCGATATTGCAGAGCTGCCTGTTTGACTGACTGACTCCTCGATATTGCAGTGCTGCCTGTTTGACTGACTGACCCCCTCAATATTGCAGTGCTGCCTGTTTGACGGACTGACCCCTCGATATTGCAGCGCTGCCTGTTTGACTGACTGACCCCCTGGATATTGCAGTGCTGCCTGTTCTGTTGGACTGACTTACCCCTCGATATTGCAGTGTTGTCTGTTTGACTGACTGACCCCCTCGATATTGAAGTGCTGTCTATTTGACTGACTGACCCCCTCGATATTGCAGTGCTGTCTGTTTTACTGACTGACCCCTCGATATTGCAGTGCTGTCTGGTTGACTGACTGACCACTCGATATTGCAGTGCTGCCTGTTTGACTGACTGACCCCTCAATATTGCAGTGCTGCCTGTTTGACTGACTGAACTCTCGATATTGCAGTGTTGCCTGTTTGACTGACTGACCCTCTCGATACTGCAGTGCTGTCTGTTTGACTGGCTGGTCCCTCGATATTGCAGTGCTGCCTCTTCTGTTTGACTGAATGACGCCTTGATATTGCAGCGCTACCTGTTTGACTGACTGACCCCTCGATATTGCAGTGCTGTTTGAATGACTGACCCCTCAGTATTGACGTTTTGTCTGTCTGACTGACTGACCGCTCAATATTGCAGTGCCGCCTGTTTGACTGACTGACCCCTCGATATTGCAGTGCTGCCTGTTTGACTGAATGAACCCTCGATATTGCAGAGCTGACTGTTTGACTGACTGACTCCTCGATATTGCAGTGCTGCCTGTTTGACTGACTGACCCCCTCAATATTGCAGTGCTGCCTGTTTGACTGACTGACCCCTCGATATTGCAGTGCTGCCTGTTTGACTGAATGACCCCTCGATATTGCAGTGCTGCCTGTTTGACTGACTGACCCCTCGATATTGCAGTGCTGTCTGTTTGACTGACTGATCCCTCGATATTGCAGTGCTGCCTGTTTGACTGACTGACCCCTCGATATTGCAGTGCTGTCTGTTTGACTGACTGACCGCTACGATATTGCAGTGCTGCAGGTTTGACTGACTGACCACTCGATATTGCAGTGCTGTCTGATTGACTGACTGACCCCTCGATATTGCAGTGCTGTCTGTTTGACTGACTGACCCCTCAATATTGCAGTGCTGCTTGTGTTGTTTGACTGACTGAACCCTCGATATTGCAGTGTTGTCTGTTTGACTGACTGATCACTCGATATTGCAGTGCTGTCTATTTGAATGACTGACCCATCAATATTGCAGCGCTGCCTGTTCTGACTGACGGACCACTCAATATTGCAGTGCTGCCTGTTTGACTGACTGACCCCTCGACATTGCAGTGCTGCCCTGTTTGACTGACTGACCCCCCCCCAATATTGCAGTGCTGCCTGTTCTGTTTGACAAACTGACCCCTCGATATTGCACTGCTGCCTGTTTGACTGATGACCCCTCCAGTATTGCAGTGCTGCCTGTTTGACTGACTGACCACTCAATATTGCAGTGCTGCCTGATCTGTTTGAGTGACTAACCCTCGATATTGCAGTGCTGTCTGTTTGACTGACTGACCACTCGATATTGCAGAGCTGCCTGTTTGACTGGCACTGACCCCCTCGATTTTGCATTGCTGCCTGTTCTGTTTTACTGACTGACCCCCTCAATATTGCAGTGCAGCCTGCTTGACTGACTGACCCCTAAAAAAATTGCAGCCACCAGCCTCGTTTTAACTGACTGACCCCCTCGAAATTTGCAGTGCTGTCTGTTTGACTGGCTGACCCCTCAAAATTGGCAGGTGCTGCCTGTTTGACTGACTGACCCCCTCGATATTGCAGCTGCTGCCTGTTTGACTGACTGACCCTCGATATTGCAGTGCTGTCTGTTTGACTGACTGACCCTCAATATTGCAGCTGCTGCCTGTTTGACTGACTGACCCCTCGATATTGCAGTGCGGCGTGTTTGACTGACTGAACCCCTCGATATTGCAGTGCTGTCTGTTTGACTGACTGACCCCTCAATATTGCAGTGCTGCCTGTTCTGTTTGACTGACTGACCCCTCGATATTGCAGTGCTGCCTGTTTGACTGACTGACCCCTCGATATTGCAGTGCTGTCTATTTGACTGACTGACCCCTCAATATTGCAGCGCTGCCTGTTTGACTGACTGACCCCTCAATATTGCAGTGCTGCCTGTTTGACTGACTGACCCCTCGATATTGCAGTGCTGCCTGTTTGACTGACTGTCCCCCTCAATATTGCAGTGCGGCCTGTTCTGTTTGACTGACTGACCCCTCGATATTGCAGGGCTGCCTGTTTGACTGACTGACCCCTCAATATTGCAGTGCTGTCTGTTTGACTGACTGACCCCTCGATATTGCAGTGCTGCCTGTTTGACTGACTGACCCCTCGATATTGCAGTGCTGCCTGTTTGACTGACTGACCCCATCGATATTGCAGTGCTGCCTGTTTGACTGACTGACCCCTCGATATTGCAGTGCTGCCTGTTCTGTTTGACTGACTGACCCCTCGATATTGCAGTGCTGCCTGTTTGACTGACTGACCCTCGATATTGCAGTGCTGCCTGTTTGACTGACTGACCCCCTCGATATTGCAGTGCTGCCTGTTTGACTGACTGACCCCTCGATATTGCAGTGCTGTCTGTTTGACTGACTGACCCCTCGATATTGCAGTGCTGCCTGTTTGACTGACTGACCCCTCGATATTGCAGTGCTGCCTGTTTGACTGACTGACCCCTCGATATTGCAGTGCTGTCAGTATGACTGACTGACCACTCGATATTGCAGTGCTGCAGGTTTGACTGACTGACCCCTCGATATTGCAGTGCTGTCTGTTTGACTGACTGACCCCTCAATATTGCAGTGCTGCTTGTTCTGTTTGACTGACTGAGCCCTCGATATTGCAGTGCTGTCTGTTTGACTGACTGATACCTCGATATTGCAGTGCTGCCTTTTTGATGACTGACCCCTCAATATTGCAGCGCTGCCTGTTTGACTGACTGACCCCTCAATATTGCAGTGCTGCCTGTTTGACTGACTGACCCCTCGATATTGCAGTGCTGCCTGTTTGACTGACTGACCCCTCAATATTGCAGTGCTGCCTGTTCTGTTTGACTGACTGACCCCTCGATATTGCAGTGCTGCCTGTTTGACTGACTGACCCCTCGATATTGCAGCGCTGGCTGTTTGACGGGCTGACCCCTCGATATTGCAGTGCTGTCTATTTGACTGACTGACCACTCGATATTGCAGTGCTGCCTGTTTGACTGACTGACCCCTCGATATTGCAATGCTGCCTGATTGACTGACTGCCCCCTCGATATTGCAGTGCTGCCTGTTTGACTGGCTGACCCCTCAATATTGCAGTACTGCTTGTTCTGTTTGACTGACTGACCCCTCAATATTGCAGTGCTTCCTGTTCTGTTTGACTGACTGACACCTCGATATTGCAGTGCTGTCTATTTGACTGACTGACCCCTCAATATGCAGCGCTGCCTGTTTGACTGAATGACCACTCAATATTGCAGCACTGCCTGTTCTGTTTAACTGACTGACCCCTCGATATTGCAGTGCTGTCTGTTTGACTGATTGACCCCCTCGATATTGCAGTGCTGTCTGTTTGACTGACTGACCCCTCGATATGGCAGTGCTGTCTGTTCTGTTTGACTTACTGACACCTGGATATTGCAGTGCTGTCTGTTTGACTGACTGACCCTTCGATATTGCAGTGCTGCCTGTTTGACTGACTGACCAATCGATATTGCAGTGCTGCCTGTTTGACGGACTGACCCCTCGATATTGCAGTGCTGCCTGTTTGTCTGACTGACCCCTCGATATTGCAGTGCTGTCTGTTTGACTGACTGACCCCATCAATATTGCAGTGCGGCCGGTTTGACTGACTGACCACTCGATACTGCAGTGCTGTCTGTTTGACTGACTGATCCCTCGATATTGCAGTGCTGCCTGTTTGACTGACTGACCCCTCGATATTGCAGTGCTGCCTGTTTGACTGACTGATCCCTCGATATTGCAGTGCTGTCTGTTTGACTGGCTGACCCCTCAATATTGCAGTGCTGCTTGAACTGTTTGACTGACTGACCCCTCGAAATTGCAGTGCTGTCTGTTTGACTGACTGATCACTCGATATTGCAGTGCTGCCTACTTGACTGACTGACCAATCAATATTGCAGCGCTGCCTGTTTGACTGACTGACCCCTCAATATTGCAGTGCTGCCTGTTTGACTGACTGACCCCTCGATATTGCAGTGCTGTCTATTTGACTGACTGACCCCTCAATATTGCAGTGCTGCCTGTTCTTTTTGACTGACTGACCCTTGATATTGCAGTGATGCCTGTTTGAATGACTGACCACCTCGATATTGCAGTGCTGCCTGTTTGACTGACTGACCCCTCGATATTGCAGTGCTGCTGTCTGTTTGACTGACTGACCCCTCGATATTGCAGTGCTGTCTGTTTGACTGACTGACCCCTCGATATTGCAGTGCTGCTGTTTGACTGACTGACCCCTCGATATTGCAGTGCTGTCTGTTTGACTGACTGACCCCCTCGATATTGCAGTGCTGCTGTTTGACTGACTGACCCCTCGATATTGCAGTGCTGCCTGTTTGACTGACTGACCCCCTCGATATTGCAGTGCTGTCTGTTTGAATTACTGACCCCTCAATATTGCAGCTGCTGCCTGTTTGACTGACTGACCACTCGATATTGCAGTGCTGCCTGTTTGACTGACTGAACCCCTCGATATTGCAGTGCTGTCTGTTTGACTGGCTGACCCCTCAATATTGCAGTGCTGCTTGTTCTGTTTGACTGACTGACCCCTCGATATTGCAGTGCTGCCTGTTTGACTGACTGACCACTCGATATTGCAGTGCTGTCTGTTTGACTGACTGACCCCCTCAATATTGCAGTGCTGCCTGTTTGACTGACTGACCCCCTCGATATTGCAGTGCTGCCTGTTTGACTGAC
Source organism: Carcharodon carcharias (assembly GCF_017639515.1). Classification (NCBI taxonomy): domain Eukaryota; kingdom Metazoa; phylum Chordata; class Chondrichthyes; order Lamniformes; family Lamnidae; genus Carcharodon; species Carcharodon carcharias. Next base: position 8,222,485 of record NC_054484.1, on the reverse strand, counting down.
TAACCCCTCGATATTGCAGTGCTGCCTGTTTGACTGACTGACCCCTCGATATTGCAGTGCTGTCTGTTTGACTGACTGACCCCTCGATATTGCAGTGCTGCCTGTTCTGTTTGACTGACTGACCCCTCGATATTGCAGTGCTGCCTGTTTGACTGACTGACCCCTCGATATTGCAGTGCTGTCTGTTTGACTGACTGACCCTCAATATTGCAGTGCTGCCTGTTTGACTGACTGACCCCTCGATATTGCAGTGCTGCCTGTTTGACTGACTGACCCCTCGATATTGCAGTGCTGCCTGTTTGACTGACTGACCCCTCAATATTGCAGTCGCTGTCCTGTTTGACTGACTGACCCCTCGATATTGCAGCGCTGCCTGTTTGACTGACTGACCCTCCGATATTGCAGTGCTGTCTGTTCTGTGACTGAACTGACCCCTCAATATTGCAGTGCTGCTGCTTTGACTGACTGACCCCTCAATATTGCAGTGCTGCCTGTTTGACCTGACTGACCCCTCGATATTGCAGTGTTTCTGTTTGACTGACTGACCCCTCGATATTGCAGTGCTGCCTGTTCTGTTGACTGACTTACCCCTCGATATTGCAGTGATGTCTGTTTGAATGACTGACCCCTCAATATTGCAGTGTTGTTTGTTTGACTGACTGACCACCTCGATATTGCAGTGCTGCCTGTTGAACTGACTGACCCCGTCGATATTGCAGTGCTGTCTGTTTGACTGACTGACCCCTCGATATTGCAGTGCTGCTCTGTTTTGCTGACTGACCCCTCGATATTGCAGTGCTGCCTTGTTTGACTGACTGACCCGTTGATATTGCAGTGCTGTCTGTTTGACTGACTGACAACTCGATATTGCAGTGCTGCCTGTTTGACTGACTGACCCCTCGATATTGCAGTGCTGCCTGTTTGACTGACTGACCACTCAATATTGCAGTGCTGCCTGTTTGACTGACTGACCCCTCGATATTGCAGTGCTGTCTGTTTGACTGACTGACCCCTCGATATTGCAGTGCTGCCTGTTCTGTTTGACTGACTGACCCCTCGATATTGCAGTGCTGTCTGTTTGACTGACTGACCCCTCAATATTGCAGTGCTGCCTGTTTGACTGACTGACCCCTCAATATTGCAGTGCTGCCTGTTTGACTGACTGACCCCTCGATATTGCAGTGCTGCCTGTTTGACTGACTGACCCCCTCGATATTGCAGTGCTGTCTGTTTGACTGACTGACCCCTCGATATTGCAGTGCTGCCTGTTCTGTTTGACTGACTGACCCCTCGATATTGCAGTGCTGTCTGTTTGACTGACTGACCCCTCGATATTGCAGTGCTGCCTGTTTGACTGACTGACCCCTCGATATTGCAGTGCTGCCTGTTTGACTGACTGACCCCTCGATATTGCAGTGCTGCCTGTTTGACTGACTGACAACTCGATATTGCAGTGCTGTCTGTTTGACTGACTGACCCCTCAATATTGCAGCGCTGCCTGTTTGACTGACTGACCGCTCAATATTGCAGTGCTGCCTGTTTGACTGACTGACCCCTCGATATTGCAGTGCTGCCTGTTTGACTGACTGACCACTCGATATTGCAGTGCTGCCTGTTTGACTGACTGATCACTCGATATTGCAGTGCTGTCTGTTTGACTGGCTGACCCCTCCATATTGCAGTACTGCTTGTTCTGTTTGACTGACTGACCGCTCGAATATTGCAGTGCTGCCTGTTTGACTGACTGACCCCATCGAATATTGCAGTGCTGCCTGTTTGACTGACTTACCCCTCGATATTGCAGTGATGTCTGTTTGAATGACTGACCCCTCAATATTGCAGTGCTGCCTGTACTGGTTTGACTGACTGACCCTCGATATTTGCAGCGCTTGCCTGTTGGACTGACTGATACCATCAATATGCATTGCTGTCTATTTGACTGACTGTCCTCATTATTGAAGCGCTGCTGCTTGACTGGTACGACCCCCAATATTTGCAACGCTGCCTGTTTGACTGACTGACACCTCAATATTGCAGTGTTCTCGATTGATCTGACTGAACCTCAATATTGCAGTGCTGCCTGTCTGTTTGAACTGATGCCCCCCTGATATTGCAGTGTTGTCTGTTGATGACTGACCCCTCGATATTGCAAGTGCAGCCTGTTCTGTTTGACTACTGACCCGTTGATACTGCAGTGCTTGTCTGTTTGGATTGACTGACAACTCGATTATTGCAGTGCTGCCTGTTCTGGTTGTCTGATGACACTGATATTGCAGTGCTGTCTGTTTGACTGACTGGACTGCTACGAATTGCAGTGCTGCAGGTTCTGTTTGACTGACTGACCCCTCAATATAGCAGTGCTGTCTATTTGACTGACTGATCCCTCAATATTGCAGCGCTACCTGTTTGACTGACTGACCCCTCGATATTGCAGCGCTGCCTGTTTGACTGACTGACCACTCAATATTGCAGTGCTGCCTGTTTGACTGACTGACCCCTCAATATTGCAGCGCTGCCTGTTTGACTGACTGACCCCTCAATATTGCAGTGCTGCCTGTCTGTTGACTGACTGACCCCTCGATATTGCAGTGCTGCCTGTTCTGTTGACTCAGGACCCGCAATATTGCAGCGCTGCCTATTTGACTGACTGACCCCTCGATATTGCAGTGCTGCCTGTTCTGTTGGACTGACTTACCCCTCGATATTGCAGTGTTGTCTGTTTGACTGACTGACCCCTCGATATTGAAGTGCTGTCTATTTGACTGACTGACCCCCTCGATATTGCAGTGCTCTCTGTTTGACTGACTGACCCCTCGATATTGCAGTGCCTGCTGGTTGACTGACTGACCCCTCGATATTGCAGTGCTGCCTGTTTGACTGACTGACCCCCTCAATATTGCAGTGCGGCCTGTTCCGTTTGACTGACTGACCCCTCGATATTGCAGTGCTGCCTGTTTGACTGACTGACCCCTCGATATTGCAGTGCTGCCTGGTCTGTTTGACTGACTGACCCCTCGATATTGCAGCGCTGCCTGTTGGACTGACTGAACCCTCAATATTGCAGTGCTGTCTATTTGACTGACTGACCCCTCGATATTGCAGTGCTGCCTGTTTGACTGACTGACCCCTCAATATTGCAGTGCTGCCTGTTTGACTGACTGACCCCTCGATATTGCAGTGTTGTCTGTTTGACTGACTGACCCCTCGATATTGCAGTGCTGCCTGTTCTGTTTGACTGACTGACCCCTCGATATTGCAGTGCTGTCTGTTTGACTGACTGATCACTCGATATTGCAGTGCTGTCTATTTGACTGACTGACCCCTCAATATTGCAGCGCTGCCTGTTTGACTGACTGACCGCTCAATATTGCAGTGCTGCCTGTTTGACTGACTGACCCCTCGATATTGCAGTGCTACGTGTTTGACTGACTGACCCCCTCAATATTGCAGTGCTGCCTGTTCTGTTTGACTGACTGACCCCTCGATATTGCAGTGCTGTCTATTTGACTGACTGACCCCTCAATATTGCAGCGCTGCCTGTTTGACTGAATGACCCCTCAATATTGCAGTGCTGCCTGTTCTGTTTGACTGACTGACCCCTCGATATTGCAGTGCTGTCTGTTTGACTGACTGACCCCTCGATATTGCAGTGCTGTCTGTTTGACTGACTGACCCCTCGATATTGCAGTGCTGCCTGTCTGTTTGACTGACTGACCCCTCGATATTGCAGTGCTGTCTCTTTGACTGACTGACCCCTCGATATTGCAGTGCTGCCTGTTTGACTGACTGACCCATCGATATTGCAGTGCTGCCTGTTTGACTGACTGACCCCTCGATATTGCAGTGCTGCCTTTTTGACTGACTGACCCCTCAATATTGCAGTGCTGCCTGTTTGACTGACTGACCCCTCGATATTGCAGTGCTGCCTGTTTGACTGACTGACCCCTCGATATTGCAGTGCTGCCTGTTCTGTTTGACTGACTGACCCCCTCGATATTGCAGTGTTGTCTGTTTGATTGACTGACCCCTCGATAATGCAGGGCTGCTGTTCTGTTTGACTGACTGACCCGTTGATATTGCAGTGCTGTCTGTTTGACTGACTGACAAATCGATATTGCAGTGCTGCCTGTTTGACTGACTGACCCCTCGATATTGCAGTGCTGCCTGTTTGACTGACTGACCCCTCGATATTGCAGTGCTGCCTGTTTGACTGACTGACCACTCGATATTGCAGTGCTGTCTGTTTGACTGACTGACCGCTACGATATTGCAGTGCTGTCTGTTTGACTGACTGACCCCTCAATATTGCAGTGCTGCTTGTGCTGTTTGACTGACTGAACCCTCGATATTGCAGTGCTGTCTGTTTGACTGACTGACCCTCGATATTGCAGTGGCTGCCTTACTTTGACTGACTGACCCTCGATAATTGCAGTGCTGTCTGTTTGACTGACTAGAACCCTCATATTGCAGTGCTGCCTGTTTGACTGACTGACCCTCGATATTGCAGCTGCTGTCTATTTGACTGACTGAACCCTCAATATTGCAGCGCTGCCCTGTTTGACTGACTGACCCCTCAATATTGCAGTGCTGCACTGTTTGACTGAACTGACCCACTCGATATTGCAGTGCTGTCTGTTTGACTGACTGACCCCCTCAATATTGCAGCGCTGCCTGTTTGACTGACTGACCCTCAGATATTGCAGTGCTGCCTGTCTTTGACTGACTGAACCCCTCGATATTGCTGTGCTGTCTGTTTGACTGACTGTCCCTCAATATTGAGTGCTGCCTGTTAGACTGACTGACCACCTCGATATTGCAGTGCTGCCTGTTTGACTGACTGACTCCTCGATATTGCAGTGCTGCCTGTTTGACTGACTGACCACTCGATATTGCAGTGCTGCCTGTTTGACTGACTGATCACTCGATATTGCAATGCTGCCTGATTGACTGACTGCCCCCTCGATATTGCAGTGCTGCCTGTTTGTCTGGCTGACCCCTCAATATTGCAGTACTGCTTGTTCTGTTTGACTGACTGACCCCTCGATATTGCAGTGCTGCCTGTTTGACTGACTGACCCCTCGATAATGCAGTGCTGCCTGTTTGACTGACTAGCCCCCTCAATATTGCAGTGCTGCCCATTCTGTTTGACTGACTGACCCCTCGATATTGCAGTGTTGTCTGTTTGACTGACTGACCCCTCGATGTTGCAGTGCTTCCTGTTCTGTTTGACTGACTGACCCCTCGTTATTGCAGCGCTGCCTGTTTGACTGACTGACCCCATCTATATTGCAGTGCTGCCTGTTCTGTTGGACTGACTGACCCCTCAATATACCAGTGCTGTCTATTTGACTGACTGATCCCTCAATATTGCAGCGCTACCTGTTTGACTGACTGACCCCTCGATATTGCAATGCTGCCTGTTTTACTGACTGACCCCTCAATATTGCAGCGCTGCCTGTTTGACTGACTGACCCCTCAATATTGCAGTGTTCTCTGATTGCCTGACTGACCTCTCGATATTGCAGTGCTGCCTGTTCTGTTTGACTGACTGACCCCTCGATATTGCAGTGCTGTCTGTTTGACTGACTGATCACTCGATATTGCAGTGCTGTCTACTTGACTGACAGACCCCTCAATATTGCAGCGCTGCCTGTTTGACTGACTGACCGCTCAATATTGCAGTGCTGCCGGTTTGACTGACTGACCCCTCGATATTGCAGTGCTACGTGTTTGACTGACTGAACCCCTCAATATTGCAGTGCTGCCTGTTCTGTTTAACTGACTGACCCCTCGATATTGCAGTGCTGTCTGTTTGACTGACGGACCCCCTCGATATTGCAGTGCTGTCTGTTTGACTGACTGACCCCTCGATATTGCAGTGCTGCCTGTTCTGTTTGACTTACTGACCCCTGGATATTGCAGTGCTGTCTGTTTGAATGACTGACCCTTCGATATTGCAGTGCTGCCTGTTTGACTGACTGACCCATCGATATTGCAGTGCTGCCTGTTTGACGGAATGACCCCTCGATATTGCAGTGCTGCCTGTTTGACTGACTGACCCCCTTGATATTGCAGTGCTGTCGGTTTGACTGACTGACCCCATCGATATTGCAGTGCTGCCGGTTTCACTGACTGACCACTCGATATTTCAGTGCTGTCTGAATGACTGACTGACCCCTCGATATTGCAGTGCTGTCTGTTTGATTGGCTGACCCCTCAATATTGCAGTGCTGCTTGTTCTGTTAGACTGACTGACCCCTCGATATTGAAGTGCTGTCTGTTTGACTGACTGATCCCTCGATATTGCAGTGCTGCCTGTTTGACTGACTGACCCCTCGATATTGCAGTGCTGTCTGTTTGAATGACTGACGCCACGATATTGCAGTGCACAGCTTTGACTGACTGACCCCTCGATATTGCAGCTGCTGTCTGTTGACTGACTGACCCCTCGATATTGCAGTGCTGTCTGTTTGACTGGACTGACCCCTCAATATTGCAGTGCTGCCTGTTTGACTGACTGACCCCTCGAAATTGCAGTGCTGTCTGTTTGACTGACTGACACCTCGATATTGCAGTGCTTCTGTTGACTGACTGACCCTCAATATTGCAGTGCTGCTGTTTGACTGACTGACCCCTCAATATTGCAGTGCTGCCTGTTTGACTGACTGACCCTCGATATTGCACTGCTGCCTGTTTGACTGACTGACCCCCTCAGTATTGCAGCGCTGCCTGTTTGACTGACTGACCACTCAATATTGCAGTGCTGCCTGTTCTGTTTGAGTGACTGACCCCTCGATAATGCAGTGCTGTCTGTTTGACTGACTGACCACTCGATATTGCAGTGCTGCCTGTTTGACTGACTGACCCCCTCGATATTGCAGTGCTGCCTGTCTGTTTGACTGACTGACCCCTGAATATTGCTGTGGCTGCCTGTTTGACTGACTGACCCCTCGATATTGCACTGCTGCCTGTTTGACTGACTGACCCCTCAATAATGCAGCGCAGCCTGTTTAACTGACTGAACCCCTCGATATTGCAGTGTTGTCAGTTTGACTGACTGACTCCTCGATATTGCAGTGCTGGCTGTTTGACTGACTGATCACTCGATATTGCAGTGCTGTCTATTTCACTGACTGACACCTCACTATTGCAGCGCTGCCTGTTTGACTGACTGACCCCTCAATATTTGCAAGTGCTGCCAGTTTGACTGACTGACCCCTCGATATTGCAGTGCTGCCTGTTTGACTGACTGACCCCTCAATATTGCAGTGCTGCCTGTTCTGATTGACTGACGACCCCTCGATATTGCAGTGCTGCCTGTCTGTTTGACTGACTGAACCCTCGATATTGCAGTGCTGTCCTGTTTGACTGACTGACCCCTCAATATTGCAGTAGCTCTGTCTGTTTGACTGACTGACCCCTCGTTATTGCAGCGCTGCCTGTTTGACTGACTGACCCCATCTATATTGCAGTGCTGCCTGTTCTGTTGGACTGACTGACCCCTCAATATACCAGTGCTGTCTATTTGACTGACTGATCCCTCAATATTGCAGCGCTACCTGTTTGACTGACTGACCCCTCGATATTGCAGCGCTGCCTGTTTGACTGACTGACCACTCAATATTGCAGCGCTGCCTGTTTGACTGACTGACCACTCAATATTGCAGCGCTGCCTGTTTGACTGACTGACCCCTCAATATTGCAGCGCTGCCTGTTTGAATGACTGACCCCCTCGATATTGCAGTGCTGCCTGTTCTGTTTGACTCAGTGACCCCGCAATAATGCAGTGCTGTCTATTTGACTGACTGACCCCTCAATATTGCAGTGCTGCCTGTTCTGTTGGACTGACTTACCCCTCGATATTGCAGTGTTGTCTGTTTGACTGACTGACCCCCTCGATATTGAAGTGCTGTCTATTTGACTGACTGACCCCCTCGATATTGCAGTGCTGTCTGTTTTACTGACTGACCCCTCGATATTGCAGTGCTGTCTGGTTGACTGACTGACCACTCGATATTGCAGTGCTGCCTGTTTGACTGACTGAACTCTCGATATTGCAGTGTTGTCTGTTTTACTGACTTACGCCCTCGATACTGCAGTGCTGTCTGTTTGACTGGCTGATCCCTCGATATTGCAGTGCTGCCTCTTCTGTTTGACTGAATGACGCCTTGATATTGCAGCGCTACCTGTTTGACTGACTGACCCCTCGATATTGCAGTGCTGTTTGACTGACTGACCCCTCAGTATTGAAGTTTTGTCTGTCTGACTGACTGACCGCTCAATATTGCAGTGCCGCCTGTTTGACTGACTGACCCCTCGATATTGCAGTGCTGCCTGTTTGACTGAATGACCCCTCGATTTTGCAGTGCTTCCTGTATGACTGACTGACTCCTCGATATTGCAGTGCTGCCTGTTTGACTGACTGACCCCCTCAATATTGCAGTGCTGCCTGTTTGACGTACTGACCCCTCGATAATGCAGTGCTGCCTGTTTGACGGACTGACCCCTCGATATTGCAGGGCTGCCTGTTTGACTTACTGACCCCTGGATATTGCAGTGCTGTTTGTCTGACTGACTGACCCCTCGATATTGCACTGCTGCCTGTTTGACTGACTGACCCCTCGATATTGCAGTGCTGTCTGTTTGACTGGCTGACCCCTCAATATTGCAGTGCTGCTTGATCTGTTTGACTGACTGACCCCTCGATATTGCAGTGCTGTCTGTTTGACTGACTGATCACTCGATATTGCAGTGCTGTCTACTTGACTGACTGACCCCTCAATATTGCAGCGCTGCCTGTTTGACTGACTGACCGCTCAATATTGCAGTGCTGCCTGTTTGACTGACTGACCCCTCGATATTGCAGTGCTACGTGTTTGACTGACTGACCCCCTCAATATTGCAGTGCTGCCTGTTCTGTTTGACTGACTGACCCCTCAATATTGCAGTGCTGTCTGTTTGACTGACTGACCCTTCAATATTGCAGCGCTGCCTGTTTGACTGAATGACCACTCAATATTGCAGTGCTGCCTGTTCTGTTTGACTGACTGACCCATCGATATTGCAGTGCTGTCTGTTTGACTGATTGACTCCCTCGATATTGCAGTGCTGTCTGTTTGAATGACTGACCCCTCGATATTGCAGTGCTGCCTGTTCTGTTTGACTGACTGACCCCTGGATATTGCTGTGCTGTCTGTTTGACTTACTGACCCTTCGATATTGCAGTGCTGCCTGTTTGACGTACTGACCCCTCGATATTGCATTGCTGCCTGTTTGACGGGCTGACCCCTCGATATTGCAGTGCTGTCTGTTTGACTGACTGACCACTCGATATTGCAGTGCTGCCTGTTTGACTGACTGATCACTCGATATTGCAATGCTGCCTGATTGACTGACTGCCCCCTCGATATTGCAGTGCTGCCTGTTTGTCTGGCAGACACCTCAATATTGCAGTACTGCTTGTTCTGTTTGACTGACTGACCCCTCGATATTGCAGTGCTGCCTTTTTGACTGACTGACCCCTGGATGTTGCAGTGCTTCCTGTTCTGTTTGACTGACTGACCCCTCGTTATTACAGCGCTGCCTGTTTGACTGACAGACCCCATCTATATTGCAGTGCTGCCTGTTCTGTTGGACTGACTGACCCCTCAATATACCAGTGCTGTCTATTTGACTGACTGACCCCTCAATATTGCAGCTGCTGCCTGTTCTTGACTGACTGACCCTCGATATTGCAGCGCTGCCTGTTTGACTGACTGACCACTCAATATTGCAGTGCTGCCTGTTTGACTGACTGACCCCCTCAATATTGCAGCTGCTGCCTGTTTGACTGACTGACCCCCTCGATATCGCCAGTGCTGCCTGTTCTGTTTGACTCAGACTGACCCCTCAATATTGCAGTGCTGTCTGTTTGACTGACTGACCCCTCAATATTGCAGCGCTGCCTGTTTGACTGACTGACCCGCTCGATATTGCAGTGCTGCCTGTTCTGTTGGACTGACTTACCCCTCGATATTGAAGTGCTGTCTATTTGACTGACTGACCCCCTCGATATTACAGTACTGTCTGTTTGACTGACTGACCCCTCGATATTGCAGTGCTGTCTGTTTGACTGACTGACCCCTCGATATTGCAGTGCTGTCTGTTTGACTGACTGACCCCTCGATATTGCAGTGCTGCCTGTTTGACTGACTGACCCCTCGATATTGCAGTGCTGTCTGTTTGACTGACTGACCCCTCGATATTGCAGTGCTGTCTGTTTGACTGACTGACCCCCTCAATATTGCAGTGCTGCCTGTTCTGTTTGACTGACTGACCCCTCGATATTGCACTGCTGCCTGTTTGACTGACTGACCCCTCGATATTGCAGTGCTGTTTGACTGACTGACCCCTCAGTATTGAAGTTTTGTCTGTCTGACTGACTGTCCACCTCAATATTGCAGTGCTGCCTGTTTGACTGACTGACCCCTCGATATTGCAGTGCTGCCTGTTTGACTGACTGACCCCTCGATATTGCAGTGCTTCCTGTTTGACTGACTGACTCCTCGATATTGCAGTGCTGCCTGTTTGACTGACTGACCCCCTCAATGTTGCAGTGCTGCCTGTTTGACGGACTGACCCCTCGATAATGCAGTGCTGCCTGTTTGACAGACTGACCCCTCGATATTGCAGTGCTGCCTGTTTGACTTACTGACGCCTGGATATTGCAGTGCTGTCTGTCTGACTGACTGACCCCTCGATATTGCAGTGCTGCCTGTTTGACTGACTGACCCCTCAATATTGCAGTGCTGTCTGTTTGACTGGCTGACCCCTCAATATTGCAGTGCTGCTTGATCTGTTTGACTGACTGACCCCTCGATATTGCAGTGCTGTCTGTTTGACTGACTGATCACTCGATATTGCAGTGCTGTCTACTTGACTGACTGACCCCTCAATATTGCAGTGCTGCCTGTTTGACTGACTGAACCCTCGATATTGCAGTGCTGCCTGTTTGACTGACTGACCCCTCGATATTGCAGTGCTGCTGTTTGACTGACTGACCCCTCAATATTGCAGTGCTGCTGTTCTGTTTAACTGACTGACCCCTCGATATTGCAGTGCTGTCTGTTTGACTGACTGACCCCTCGATATTGCAGTGCTGCCTGTTTGACTGACTGACCCCTCAAAATTGCAGTGCTGCCTGTTCTGTTGACTGACTGACCCCTCGATATTGCAGTGCTGTCCTGTTTGACTGACTGACACCTCGATATTGCAGTGCTGTCTGTTTGACCTGACTGACCCCTCGATATTGCAGTGCTGCCTGTTCTGTTTGACTGACTGACCCCTCGATATTGCAGTGCTGCTGTCTTTGACTGACTGACCCTCGATATTGCAGTGCTGCTGTTTGACTGACTGACCCCTCAATATTGCAGTGCTGTCTGTTTGACTGAATGACCCTCAGATATTGCAGTGCTGCCTTTTTGACTGACTGACCCCTCGATATTGCAGTGCTGCCTGTTTGACTGACTTACCCCTCGATATTGCAGTGATGTCTGTTTGAATGACTGACCCCTCAATATTGCAGTGTTTTTTGTTTGACTGACTGACCACCTCGATATTGCAGTGCTGCCTGTTTGACTGACTGACCCCGTCGATATTGCAGTGCTGCCTGTTTGACTGACTGACCCCTCGATATTGCAGTGCTGCCTGTTTGACTGACTTACCCCTCGATATTGCAGTGCTGCCTGTTTGACTGACTGACCCCTCGATATTGCAGTGCTGTCTGATTGACTGACTGACCCCTCGATAATGCAGTGCTGTCTGTTTGAATGGCTGACCCCCTCAATATTGCAGTGCTGCTGTTTTTTGACTGACTGACCACCTCGATATTGCAGTGCTGCCTGTTTGACTGACTGACCCCGTCGATATTGCAGTGCTGCCTGTTTGACTGACTTACCCCTCGATATTGCAGTGCTGCCTGTTTGACTGACTGACCGCTCGAAATTGCAGTGCTGTCTGATTGACTGACTGACCCCTCGATAATGCAGTGCTGTCTGTTTGACTGGCTGACCCCCTCAATATTGCAGTGCTGCTGACTGTTTGACTGACTGACCCCTCGATATTGCAGTGCTGTCCTGTTTGACTGACTGATCCCTCGATATTGCAGTGCTGCTTTTGACTGACTGACCACTCAATATTGCAGGCTGTCTGTTTGACTGACTGACCGCTCAATATTGCAGTGCTGCCTGTTTGACTGACTTACCCCTCAAAATTGCAGTGCTGCCTGTTTGACTGACTGACCCCTCGATATTGCAGTGCTGCCTGTTTGACTGACTCACTGACCCCTCAATATTGCAGTGTTGTCTGTTTGACTGACTGACCCCTCGATATTGCAGTGTTGTCAGTTTGACTGACTGACTCCTCGATATTGCAGTGCTGGCTGTTTGACTGACTGATCACTCGATATTGCAGTGCTGTCTATTTCACTGACTGACCCTCAATATTGCAGTGCTTCCTGTTCTGTTTGACTGACTGACCCCTCGATATTGCAGCGCTGCCTGTTTGACTGACTGACCCCTCGATATTGCAGTGCTGCCTGTTTGACTGACTGACCCCTCGATATTGCAGTGCTGTCTGTTTGACTGACTGACCCCTCGATATTGCAGTGCTGCCTGTTTGACTGACTGACCCCTCGATATTGCAGTGCTGCCTGTTTGACTGACTGACCCCTCGATATTGCAGTGCTGCCTGTTTGACTGACTGACCCCTCGATATTGCAGTGCTGCCTGTTTGACTGACTGACCCCTCGATATTGCAGTGCTGCCTGTTTGACTGACTGACCCCTCGATATTGCAGTGCTGCCTGTTTGACTGACTGACCCCTCAATATTGCAGTGCTGCCTTCTGTTTGACTGACTGACCCCTCGATATTGCAGTGCTGTCTGTTTGACTGACTGACCCCTCGATATTGCAGTGCTGTTCTGTTTGACTGACTGACCCCTCGTATTGCAGCTGCTGCCTGTTTTGACTGACTGACCCATCAATATTGCATTGCTGCCTGTTCTGTTTGACTGGACTGACCCCTCGATAGGAGCCAGTGCTGCCTAGTTTGACTGACTGATCCCCTCAAGTATTGCAGCGCTGCCTGTTTGACTGACTGACCCCGCCTATATTGCAGCTGCTGCTGTTTGTCTGAGCTGACTACCTCGAAATTGGGCACGCTGCAGTTGTTTGTCTGACAGACCCTCGATATTGCCAATCGTGCTGGCCTGTTTGACTGACTGACCCCTCGATATCTGCATTGCTCGCCTGTCTGTTTCACGACGACCCCCTCAATATTGCAGTGCTGCCTGATTGACTGACGGACCCCTCGATATTGCAGCTGCTGCCTGTTTGACTGAATGACCCCCTCAAATTGCAGTGCTGCTCTGTTTGACTGACTGACCCTCGATATTGCAGTGCTGCCTGTTGCTAGACTGACCCATCGATATTGCAGTGCTGCCTGTTTGATGGAATGACCCCTCGATATTGCAGTGCTGCCTGTTTGTCTGACTGACCCTTTTGATATGGCAGTGCTGTCTGTTTGACTGACTGATCCCTCGATATTGCAGTGCTGCCTGTTTGACTGACTGACCCCTCGATATTGCAGTGCTGCCTGTTTGACTGACTGATCCCTCGATATTGCAGTGCTGTCTGTTTGACTGGCTGACCCCTCAATATTGCACTGCTGCTTGATCTGTTTGACTGACTGACCCCTCGAAATTGCAGTGCTGTCTGTTTGACTGACTGATCACTCGATATTGCAGTGCTGCCTACTTGAATGACTGACCAATCAATATTGCAGCGCTGCCTGTTTGACTGACGGACCGCTCAATATTGCAGTGCTGCCTGTTTGACTGACTGACCCTCGATATTGGCAGTGCTGCCTGTTTGACTGACTGACCCCCTCAATATTGCAGTGCTGCCTGTTCTGTTTGACTGACTGACCCCTCGATATTGCAGCTGCTGCCTGTTTGACCTGACTGACCCCCTCGATATTGCAAGGCTGTCTGGTTGACTGACTGATCCCTCGATATTGCAGTGCTGTTTGACTGAATGACGCCTTCATTATTGCAGCGCTTTGTCTGTTTGACACTGACTGACCCGTTCGATATTGCATGGCTGCCTGTTGACTGACTGACCCCTCGAGTATTGCCAGTGGCTGCCTGTTGACTGACAGGACCGCCTCGATATTGCAGTGCGCCTGTTTGACTGACTGACTCCCTCGATATTGCAGTGTCTGCCTGTTTGACTTGACCTGACTCTCGATATTGCAGTGCTGCCTGTTGACTGACTGATCACTCTGACATTGCAGTGCTGTCTGTTTGACTGGTACTGACCCCTCGATATTGCAGAGTGCTGCCTGTTTGACTGGCTGACCCCTCGATAATGCAGTGCTGTCTTGTTTGACTGGCTGAGCCCCTCTATTATTGCAGTGCTGGCCGTTGATTGTTTTGATGACTGGCTCTCCTCGATATTGCAGTGCGCTGCTTGACTGACTGACCACCTCGATATTGCAGTGCTGCCTGTTGTGAACTGACTGACCCCTCGATATTGCAGAGCTGCCTGTTTGACTGACTGACCCTCAATATTGCAGTGCTGCCTGTTTTGACTGACTGACCCCTCGATATTGCAGTGCTGCCTGTTTGACTGACTGACCCCTCAATATTGCACGCTGCCTGTTTTGACTGACTGACCCCTCAATATTGCAGCGCTGCCTGTTGACTGACTGACCCTCAATATTGCAGTGTTCTGTCTTTTGACTGACTGACCCTCGATATTGCAGTTGCTGCCTTGTTTGACTGACTGACCCCTCAATATTGCAGTGCTGTCTGTTTGACAGACTGACACCCTCAATATTGCAGTGTTGCTCTGTTTGACTGACTGACCACCTCGATAGTTGCAGTGCTGCCTTTCTGTTTGACTGACTGACCCCTCGATATTGCAGTGCTGCCTGTTTGACTGACTGACCCCTCGATATTGCAGTGCTGCCTTGTTTGTACTGACTGACCCCTCAATATTGCAGTGCTGCCTGTTTGACTGACTGACCCCTCGATATTGCAGTGCTGCCTGTTTGACTGACTGACCCCTCGATATTGCAGTGCTGCCTGTTTGACTGACTGACCCCTCAATATTGCAGTGCTGCCTGTTTGACTGACTGACCCCTCAATATTGCAGCGCTGACTGTTTGACTGACTGACCCTTAATATTGCAGTGCTGCCTGTTCTGTTTGACTGACTGACCCCTCGATATTGCAGTGCTGTCTGTTTGACCTACTGACTCCCTCGATATTGCAGTGCTGTCTGTTTGACTGACTGACCCCTCGATATTGCAGTGCTGCCTGTCTGTTTGACTGACTGACCCCTCGATATTGCTGTGCTGTCTGTTTGACTGACTGACCCCTCGATATTGCAGTGCTGCTGTTTGACTGACTGACCCCTCGATATTGCAGTGCTGCCTGTTTGACTGACTGACCCCTCGATATTGCAGTGCTGTCTGTTTGACTGACTGACCCCTCGATATTGCAGTGCTGCCTGTTTGACTGACTGACCCCTCGATATTGCAGTGCTGCCTGTTTGACTGACTGACCCCTCGATATTGCAGTGCTGCCTGTTTGACTGACTGACCCCTCATATTGCAGTGCTGCTGTTCTGTTTGACTGACTGACCCCTCAATATTGCAGTGCTGCTTGTGCTGTTTGACTGACTGAACCCTCGATATTGCAGTGTTGTCTGTTTGACTGACTGATACATCGATATTGCAGCGCTGCCTGTTCTGTTTGACTGACTGACCCCTTCGATATTGCAGTGTTGTCTGTTTGACTGACTGACCCCTCGATATTGCAGTGCTGCCTGTTCTGTTTGACTGACTGACCCCTCGATATTGCAGTGCTGCCTGTTTGACTGACTGACAACTCGATATTGCAGTGCTGCCTGTTTGACTGACTGACCACTCGATATTGCAGTGCTGTCTGTTTGACTGACTGACCCCTCAATATTGCAGCGCTGCTGTTTGACTGACTGACCCCCTCGATATTGCAGTGCTACCTGTTCTGTTTGACTGACCCCTCAATATTGCAGTGCTGCCTGTTGACTGACTGATCCCTCGATATTGCAGAATAGTCTGTTTGACTGACTGACCCCTCGATATTGCAGTGCTGCCTGTTTGACTGACTGACCCCTCATATTGCAGTGCTGTCTGTTTGACTGACTGACCCCTCGATATTGCAGTGCTGCCTGTTTGACTGACTGACCCCTCGATATTGCAGTGTTGTCTGTTTGACTGACTGACCCCTCAATATTGCAGTGCTGCCTGTTGACTGACTGACCCTCAATATTGCATGCTGCCTGTTTGACTGACTGACTGACAACTCGATATTGCAGTGCTGCCTGTTTGACTGACTGACCACTCGATGTTGCAGTGCTGCCTGTTTGACTGACTGACCCTCGATATTGCAGTGCTGCCTGTTGACTGACTGACCCCTCGATATTGCAGTGC
Source organism: Carcharodon carcharias (assembly GCF_017639515.1). Lineage (NCBI taxonomy): Eukaryota > Metazoa > Chordata > Chondrichthyes > Lamniformes > Lamnidae > Carcharodon > Carcharodon carcharias. The sequence goes on along the minus strand of NC_054484.1, from coordinate 8,205,971 downwards.
TGTCTGTTTGACTGACTGACCCCTCGATATTGCAGTGTTGTCTGTTTGACTGACTGACACCTCGATATTGCAGTGCTGTCTGTTTGACTGACTGACCCCCTCGATATTGCAGTGCTGTCTGTTTGACTGACTGACCCTCGATATTGCAGGCTGCCTGTTTGACTGACTGACCACTCGATATTGCAGTGCTGCCTGTTTGACTGACTGACCCCTCGATATTGCAGTTGCTGTCTGTTTGACTGGACTGACCCCTCGATATTGCAGTGCTGTCTGTTTGACTGACTGACCCCTCGATATTGCAGTGCTGCCTGTTTGACTGACTGACCCCTCGATATTGCAGTGCTGCCTGTTTGACTGACTGACCCCTCAATATTGCAGTGCTGACTGTTTGACTGACTGACCCCTCGATATTGCAGTGCTGCCTGTTTGACTGACTGACCCCTCGATATTGCAGCTGCTGTCTGTTTGACTGACTGACCTCAGATATTGCAGCGCTGCCTGTATGTCTGACTGACCCCTCAATATTGCAGCGCTGCCTGTTTGACTGACTGACCCCTCAATATTGCAGCGCTGTCTGTTTGACTGACTGACCCCTCAATATTGCAGTGCTGCTGTTCTGTTTGACTCAGCTGACCCGCAATATGCAGTGCTTCTGTTTGACTGACTGACCCTCAATATTGCAGTGCTGTCTGTTTGACTGACTGACCCCTCGATATTGCAGTGCTGCCTGTTCTGTGACTGACTACCCTCGATATTTGCAGTGCTGCTGTTTGACTGACTGACCCCCTCGATATTGAAGTGCTGACTATTTGACTGACTGACCCCCTCGATATTGCAGTGCTGTCTGTTTTACTGACTGACCCCTCGATATTGCAGTGCTGTCTAGTTGACTGACTGACCCTCGATATTGCAGCGCTGCCTGTTTGACTGACTGACCACTCGATATTGCAGTGCTTGTCTGTTTGACTGACTGACCCCTCGATATTGCAGTGCTGTCTGTTTGACTGACTGACCCCTCGATATGCAGTGCTGCCTGTTTGTTTGACTGACTGACCCCTCGATATTGCAGTGCTGTCCTGTTTGACTGACTGACCACTCGATATTGCAGTGCTGCTCTGTTGACTGACTGACCCCTCAATATTGCAGTGCTGCCTGTTTGACTGACTGACCCCTCGATATTGCAGTGCTGCCTGTTTGACTGACTGACCCTCGATATTGCAGTGCTGCTGTTTGATTGACTGACCCCTCGATAATGCAGGGCTGCTGTTCTGTTTGACTGACTGACCCGTTGATATTGCAGTGCTGTCTGTTTGACTGACGGACCCCCTCGATATTGCAGTGCTGTCCTGTTTGACTGACTGACCCCTCGATATTGCAGTGCTGCTGTCTGTTTGACTGACTGACCCCTCGATATTGCAGCGTTGTCTGTTTGACTGACTGACCCCTCGATATTGCAGTGCTGTCTGTTTGACTGACTGACCACTCGATATTGCAGTGCTGCCTGTTTGACTGACCTGACCCCTCAATATTGCAGTGCTGCCTGTTTGACTGACTGACCCCTCGATATTGCAGTGCTGCCTGTTTGACGGACTGACCCCTCGATATTGCAGTGCTGCCTGTTTGACTTACTGACCCCTCGATATTGCAGTGCTGTCTGTTTGACTGACTGACCCCTCGATATTGCAGTGCTGCCTGTTTGACTGACTGACCCCTCGATATTGCAGTGCTGTCTGTTTGACTGGCTGACCCCTCAATATTGCAGTGCTGCTTGATCTGTTTGACTGACTGACCCCTCGATATTGCAGTGCTGTCTGTTTGACTGACTGATCACTCGATATTGCAGTGCTGTCTATTTGACTGACTGACCCCTCAATATTGCAGCGCTGCCTGTTTGACTGACTGACCGCTCAATATTGCAGTGCTGCCTGTTTGACTGACTGACCCCTCGATATTGCAGTGCTGCCTGTTTGACTGACTGACCCCCTCAATATTGCAGTGCTGCCTGTTCTGTTTGACTGACTGACCCATCGATATTGCAGTGCTGTCTGTTTGACTGACTGACTCCCTCGATAATGCAGTGCTGTCTGTGTGAATGACTGACCCCTCGATATTGCAGTGCTGCCTGTTCTGTTTGACTGACTGACCCCTGGATATTGCTGTGCTGTCTGTTTGACTTACTGACCCTTCGATATTGCAGTGCTGCCTGTTTGACTGACTGACCACTCGATATTGCAGTGCTGCCTGTTTGACGGGCTGACCCCTCGATATTGCAGTGCTGTCTGTTTGACTGACTGACCACTCGATATTGCAATGCTGCCTGATTGACTGACTGACCCCTCGATATTGCAGTGCTGCCTGTTTGTCTGGCTGACCCCTCAATATTGCAGTACTGCTTGTTCTGTTTGACTGACTGACCCCTCGATATTGCAGTGCTGCCTGTTTGACTGACTGACCCCTCGATAATGCAGTGCTGCCTGTTTGACTGACTAGCCCCCTCAATATTGCAGTGCTGCCCATTCTGTTTGACTGACTGACCCCTCGATATTGCAGTGTTGTCTGTTTGACTGACTGACCCCTCGATGTTGCAGTGCTTCCTGTTCTGTTTGACTGACTGACCCCTCGTTATTGCAGCGCTGCTGTTTGACCTGACTGACCCCATCTACATTGCAGTGCTGCCTGTTCTGTTGGACTGACTGACCCCTCAATATACCAGTGCTGTCTATTTGACTGACTGATCCCTCAATATTGCAGCGCTGCCTGTTTGACTGACTGACCCCTCGATATTGCAGCGCTGCCTGTTTGACTGACTGACCACTCAATATTGCAGCGCTGCCTGTTTGACTGACTGACCCCTCAATATTGCAGCGCTGCCTGTTTGAATGACTGACCCCCTCGATATCGCAGTGCTGCCTGTTCTGTTTGACTCAGTGACCCCGCAATATTGCAGTGCTGTCTATTTGACTGACTGACCCCTCAATATTGCAGCGCTGCCTGTTTGACTGACTGACCCCCTCGATATTGCAGTGCTGCCTGTTTGACTGACTGACCCTTCGATATTGCAGTGCTGCCTGTTTGACTGACTGACCCCCTCGATATTGCAGTGCTGCCTGTTTGACTGACTGACGCCCTCGATATTGCAGTGCTGCTGTTTTGACTGACTGACCCCTCGATATTGCAGTGCTGTCTGTTTGACTGGACTGGACCCCTCGATATTGCAGTGCTGCCTGTTTGACTGAATGACCCCCTCGATATTGCAGTGCTGCCTGTTTGACTGACTGACCCTTCGATATTGCAGTGCTGCCTGTTTGACTGACTGACCCATCGATATTGCAGTGCTGCCTGTTTGATGGACTGACCCCTCGATATTGCAGTGCTGCCTGTTTGACTGACTGACCCCTCGATAATGCAGTGCTGCCTGTTTGACTGACTGACCCCTCGATATTGCAGTGCTGCTTGTCTGTTTGACTGACTGACCCCTCGATATTGCAGTGCTGCTCTGTTTGACTGACTGACCCCTCGATATGCAGTGCTGTCCTGTTTGACTGACTGACCCCTCATATTGCAGTGCTGCCCTTCTGTTTGACTGACTGACCCCTCGTTATTGCGCAGCGCTGTCATGTTTGTCTGACTGACCCCTGCGACGTTGCAGTGCTGCCTGTTCTGTTTGACTGACTGACCCCTCGTATTGCCAGCGCTGTCTAGTTTGACTGACTGACCCATCGAATATTGCCAGCGCTGCCTGTTGTGGACTGACTGACCCCTCGATATTGCCAGTGCCTGTCTGTTTTGACTGACTGATCCACTCATTTTGCAGCGCTGCCTGTTTGACTGACTGACCCTCGATATTGCAGCGCTGCCTGTTTGACTGACTGACCACTCAATATTCGTCAGCGCTGCCTGTTTGTTGACTGACTGACTCCCCGCAATATTGCAGCGGCTGTCTAGGTTGAACCGGACTGTCCCCCTCGATATTCGAGTCGCCTGTCTGTTGACTCACTGACCCCGCGATATTGCAGTGCTGTGTCTAGTTCGGGACTGACTGACCTCCTCGATATTGGCAGCGCTGACTTTTGACTGACTGACCCCTCGATATTGCAGTGTTGTCTGTTTGACTGAATGACCCCTGGATATTGCAGTGCTGCCTCTTCTGTTTGACTGACTGACCCTTCGATATTGCAGTGCTGCCTGTTTGACTGACTGACCCCTCAATATTGCAGTGCTGTCTGTCTTGACTGTCTGCCCCTCGATATTGCAGTGCTGCTCTGTTTGACTGACTGACCCCTCGATATTGCAGTGCTGTCTGTTTGACTGACTGACCCCTCGATATTGCAGTGCTGCCTGTTTGACTGACTGACCGCCGTCGATATTGCAGTGCTGTCCTGTTTGACTGACTGACGTCCGCGATATTGCAGTGCTGTCTGTTTGACTGACTGATCCCTCGATATTGCAGTGCTGCTCTGATTGAATGACTGACCGCTCGATATTGCAGTGCTGCTGTTGACTGACTGACCCCTCAGATATTGCAGTGCTGACTTGTCTTGACTGACTGACCCGCCTCAATATTGCAGTGCCGTGCTGTTTGACTGACTGACCCTCGATATTGCAGTGCTGCCTGTTGACTGACTGACTCCTCGATATTGCAGTGCTGCCTGTTTGACTGACTGACCCCTCGATATTGCAGTGTTGCCAGTTTGACTGAGCTGACCCCTCGATATGCAGTGCTGCCTGTTTGACTGACTGACCCCTCGATATTGCAGTGCTGCTGTTTGACTACTGACCCTCGATATTGCAGTGCTGTCTGTTTGACTGACTGACCCCCTCGATATTGCAGGCTGCCTGTTTGACTGACTGACCCTCGATATTGCAGTGCTGTCTGTCTTGACTGACTGACCCCTCGATATTGCAGTGCTGCTGTTTGACTGACTGACCCTCGATATTGCAGTGCTGTCAGTTTGACTGACTGACCCCTCTAATATTGCAGAGCTGCCTGTATGACTGACTGACCCCTCAATATTGCAGTGCTGCCTGTTTGACTGACTGAGCCCTCGATATAGCAGGGCTGTGTTTGACTGACTGACCCCTCAATATTGCAGTGCTGCCTGTTTGAATGACTGACCGCTCAATATTGCAGTGCTGCTGTTTGACTGACTGACCCTCGATATTGCAGTGCTACGTGTTTGACTGACTGACCCCCTCTATATTGCAGTGCTGCTCTGTTTGACTGACTGACCCCTCGATATTGCAGTGCTGTCTGTTGACTGACTGACCCCTCAATATTGCAGTGCTGCCTGTTTGATGACTGACCACTCATTATTGCAGTGCTGCCTGTTTGACTGACTGACCGCTCAATATTGCAGTGCAGCCTGTTCTGTTTGACTGACTGACCCGTTGATATTGCAGTGCTGTCTGTTTGACTGACTGACAACTCGATATTGCAGTGCTGCCTGTTCTGTTTGTCTGACTGACCACTCGATATTGCAGTGCTGTCTGTTTGACTGACTGACTGCTACGATATTGCAGTGCTGCAGGTTTGACTGACTGACCACTCGATATTGCAGTGCTGTCTGATTGACTGACTGACCCTCGATATTGCAGTGCTGTCTGTTTGACTGACTGACCCCTCGATATTGCAGTGCTGCCTGTTTGACTGACTGACCCCTCGATATTGCAGTGCTGCCTGTTTGACTGACTTACCCCTCGATATTGCAGTGCTGCCTGTTTGACTGACTGACCGCTCGAAATTGCAGTGCTGTCTGATTGACTGACTGACCCCTCGATATTGCAGTGCTGTCTGTTTGACTGACTGACCCCTCAATATTGCAGTGCTGCCTGTTTGACTGACTGACCCCTCGATATTGCAGTGCTGTCTGTTTGACTGACTGACCCCTCGATATTGCAGTGCTGCCTGTTTGACTGACTGACCCCTCGATATTGCAGTGCTGCCTGTTTGACTGACTGACCCCTCGATATTGCAGTGCTGCCTGTTTGACTGACTTACCCCTCGATATTGCAGTGCTGCCTGTTTGACTGACTGACCCCTCGATATTGCAGTGCTGCCTGTTTGACTGACTGACCCCTCGATATTGCAGTGCTGTCTGTTTGACTGACTGACCACTCGATATTGCGGTGCTGCTTGTTTAACTGACGGATCACTCGATATTGCAAAGCTGTCTGATTGTCTGACTGCCCCCTCGATATTGCAGTGCTGCCTGTTCTGTTTGACTGAATGACGCCTTGATATTGCAGCGCTACCTGTTTGACTGACTGACCCCTCGATATTGCAGTGCTGTTTGACTGACTGACCCCTCAGTATTGAAGTTTTGTCTGTCTGACTGACTGACCGCTCAATATTGCAATGCCGCCTGTTTGACTGACTGACCCCTCGATATTGCAGTGCTGCCTGTTTGACTGAATGACCCCTCGATATTGCAGAGCTGCCTGTTTGACTGACTGACTCCTCGATATTGCAGTGCTGCCTGTTTGACTGACTGACCCCCTCAATATTGCAGTGCTGCCTGTTTGACGGACTGACCCCTCAATATTGCAGTGCTGCCTGTTTGACTGGCTGACCCCTCGATATTGCACTGCTGCCTGTTTGACTGACTGACCCCTCGATATTGCAGTGCTGTTTGACTGACTGACCCCTCAGTATTGAAGTTTTGTCTGTCTGACTGACTGACCGCTCAATATTGCAATGCCGCCTGTTTGACTGACTGACCCCTCGATATTGCAGTGCTGCCTGTTTGACTGAATGACCCCTCGATATTGCAGAGCTGCCTGTTTGACTGACTGACTCCTCGATATTGCAGTGCTTCCTGTTTGACTGACTGACCCCCTCAATATTGCAGTGCTGCCTGTTTGACGGACTGACCCCTCGATAATGCAGTGCTGCCTGTTTGACTGACTGACCCCTCGATATTGCAGTGCTGCCTGTTTGACTTACTGACCCCTGGATATTGCAGTGCTGTCTGTTTGACTGACTGACCCCTCGATATTGCAGTGCTGCCTGTTTGACTGACTGACCCCTCGATATTGCAGTGCTGTCTGTTTGACTGGCTGACCCCTCAATATTGCAGTGCTGCCTGTTCTGTTTGACTGACTGACCCCTCGATATTGCAGTGCTGTCTGTTTGACTGACTGACTCCCTCGATATTGCAGTGCTGTCTGTTGACTGACTGACCCCTCGATATTGCAGTGCTGCCTGTTCTGTTTGACTTACTGACCCCTGATATTGCAGTGCTGTCTCTTTGACTGACTGACCCTTCGATATTGCAGTGCTGCCTGTTTGACTGACTGACCCCTCAATATTGCAGTGCTGCCTGTCTGTTTGACTGACTGACCCCTCGATATTGCAGTGCTGTCTATTTGAATGACTGATCCATCAATATTGCTGCGCTGCCTGTTTGACTGAATGACCCCTCAATACTGCAGTGCTGCCTGTTCTGTTTGACTGACTGACCCATCGATATTGCAGTGCTGTCTGTTTGACTGACTGACTCCCTCGATATTGCAGTGCTGTCTGTTTGAATGACTGACCCCTCGATATTGCAGTGCTGCCTGTTCTGTTTGACTGACTGACCCCTGGATATTGCTGTGCTGTCTGTTTGAATTACTGACCCTTCGATATTGCAGTGCTGCCTGTTTGACTGACTGACCCCTCGATATTGCAGTGCTGCCTGTTTGACGGGCTGACCCCTCGATATTGCAGTGCTGTCTGTTTGACTGACTGACCACTCGATATTGCAGTGCTGCCTGTTTGACTGACTGATCACTCGATATTGCAATGCTGTCTGTTTGACTGGCTGTCCCCTCAATATTGCAGTGCTGCCTGTTTGTCTGGCGGACCCCTCTATATTGCAGTACTGCTTGTTCTGTTTGACTGACTGACCCCTCGATATTGCAGTGCTGCCTGTTGTTTGACTGACTGATCACTCGATATTGCAGTTCTGCCTATTGACTGACTGACCAATCAATATTGCAGCGCTGACTGTTTGACTGACGGACGACTCAATATTGCAGTGCTGCCTGTTTGACTGACTGACCCCCTCGATATTGCAGTGCTGCCTGCTTAGACTGACTGACACCTCGATATTGCAGTGCTGCCTGTTTGACTGACTGATCACTCGATATTGCAATGCTGCCTGATTGACTGACTGCCCCCCTCGATATTGCAGTGCTGCCTGTTTGTCTGGCGGACCCCTCAATATTGCAGTACTGCTTGTTCTGTTTGACTGACTGACCCCTCGATATTGCAGTGCTGCCTGTTTGACTGACTGATCACTCGATATTGCAGTTCTGCCTAATTGACTGACTGACCAATCAATATTGCAGCGCTGACTGTTTGACTGACGGACGACTCAATATTGCAGTGCTGCCTGTTTGACTGACTGACCCCCTCGATATTGCAGTGCTGCCTGCTAGACTGACTGACACCCTCGATATTGCAGTGCTGCCTGTTCTGTTTGACTGACTGACCCCTCGATATTGCAGTGCTGTCTATTTGACTGACTGACCCCTCAATGTTTCAGCGCTGCCTGTTTGACTGAATGACCCCTCAATATTGCAGTGCTGCCTGTTCTGTTTGACTGACTGACCCCTCGATATTGCAGTGCTGTCTGTTTGACTGACTGACCACTCGATATTGCGGTGCTGCTTGTTTAACTGACGGATCACTCGATATTGCAAAGCTGTCTGATTGTCTGACTGCCCCCTCGATATTGCAGTGCTGCCTGTTCTGTTTGACTGAATGACGCCTTGATATTGCAGCGCTACCTGGTTGACTGACTGACCCCTCGATATTGCAGTGCTGTTTGACTGACTGACCCCTCAGTATTGAAGTTTTGTCTGTCTGACTGACTGACCGCTCAATATTGCAGTGCCGCCTGTTTGACTGACTGACCCCTCGATATTGCAGTGCTGCCTGTTTGACTGAATGACCCCTCGATATTGCAGTGCTTCCTGTTTGACTGACTGACTCCTCGATATTGCAGTGCTCCCTGTTTGACTGACTGACCCCCTCAATATTGCAGTGCTGCCTGTTTGACGGACTGACCCCTCGATAATGCAGTGCTGCCTGTTTGACGGACTGACCCCTCGATATTGCAGTGCTGCCTGTTTGACTTACTGACCCCTGGATATTGCAGTGCTGTCTGTCTGACTGACTGACCCCTCGATATTGCAGTGCTGCCTGTTTGACTGACTGACCCCTCGATATTGCAGTGCTGTCTGTTTGACTGGCTGACCCCTCAATATTGCAGTGCTGCTTGATCTGTTTGACTGACTGACCCCTCGATATTGCAGTGCTGTCTGTTTGACTGACTGATCACTCGATATTGCAGTGCTGTCTACTTGACTGACTGACCCCTCAATATTGCAGCGCTGCCTGTTTGAATGACTGACCGCTCAATATTGCAGTGCTGCCTGTTTGACTGACTGACCCCTCGATATTGCAGTGCTACGTGTTTGACTGACTGACCCCCTCAATATTGCAGTGCTGCCTGTTCTGTTTAACTGACTGACCCCTCGATATTGCAGTGCTGTCTATTTGACTGACTGACCCCTCAATATTGCAGCGCTGCCTGTTTGACTGAATGACCACTCAATATTGCAGTGCTGCCTGTTCTGTTTAACTGACTGACCCCTCGATATTGCAGTGCTGTCTGTTTGGCTAACTGACACCCTCGATATTGCAGTGCTGTCTGTTTGACTGACTGACCCCTCGATATTGCAGTGCTGCCTGTTCTGTTTGACTTACTGACCCCTGGATATTGCAGTGCTGTCTCTTTGACTGACTGACCCTTCGATATTGCAGTGCTGCCTGTTTGACTGACGGACGACTCAATATTGCAGTGCTGCCTGTTTGACTGACTGACCCCTCGATATTGCAGTGCTGTCAATTTGACTGACTGATCCATCAATATTGCTGCGCTGCCTGTTTGACTGAATGACCCCTCAATACTGCAGTGCTGCCTGTTCTGTTTGACTGACTGACCCATCGATATTGCAGTGCTGTCTGTTTGACTGACTGACTCCCTCGATATTGCAGTGCTGTCTGTTTGAATGACTGACCCCTCGATATTGCAGTGCTGCCTGTTCTGTTTGACTGACTGACCCCTGGATATTGCAGTGCTGTCTGTTTGAATTACTGACCCTTCGATATTGCAGTGCTGCCTGTTTGACGTACTGACCTCTCGATATTGCATTGCTGCCTGTTTGACGGGCTGACCCCTCGATATTGCATTGCTGTCTGTTTGACTGACTGACCACTCGATATTGCAGTGCTGCCTGTTTGACTGACTGATCACTCGATATTGCAATGCTGCCTGATTGACTGACTGCCCCCTCGATATTGCAGTGCTGCCTGTTTGTCTGGCGGACCCCTCAATATTGCAGTACTGCTTGTTCTGTTTGACTGACTGACCCCTCGATATTGCAGTGCTGCCTGTTTGACTGACTGACCCCTCGATAATGCAGTGCTGCCTGTTTGACTGACTGGCCCCCTCAATATTGCAGTGCTGCCCGTTCTGTTTGACTGACTGACCCCTCGATATTGCAGTGTTGTCTGTTTGACTGACTGACCCCTTGATGTTGCAGTGCTTCCTGTTCTGTTTGACTGACTGACCCCTCGATATTGCAGCGCTGCCTGTTTGACTGACTGACCCCATCTATATTGCAGTGCTGCCTGTTCTGTTGGACTGACTGACCCCTCAATATACCAGTGCTGTCTATTTGACTGACTGATCCCTCAATATTGCAGCGCTGCCTGTTTGACTGAGTGACCCCTCGATATTGCAGCGCTGCCTGTTTGACTGACTGACCACTCAATATTGCAGTGCTGCCTGTTTGACTGACTGACCCCTCAATATTGCAGCACTGCCTGTTTGAATGACTGACCCCCTCGATATCGCAGTGCTGCCTGTTCTGTTTGACTCAGTGACCCCGCAATATTGCAGTGCTGTCTATTTGACTGACTGACCCCTCAATATTGCAGCGCTGCCTGTTTGACTGACTGACCCCCTCGATTTTGCAGTGCTGCCTTTTCTGTTGGACTGACTTACCCCTCGATATTGCAGTGTTGTCTGTTTGACTGACTGACCCCCTCGATATTGAAGTGCTGTCTATTTGACTGACTGACCCCCTCGATATTGCAGTGCTGTCTGTTTTACTGACTGACCCCTCGATATTGCAGTGCTGTCTGGTTGACTGACTGACCACTCGATATTGCAGTGCTGCCTGTTTGACTGACTCAACTCTCGATATTGCAGTGTTGTCTGTTTGACTGACTGACGCCCTCGATACTGCAGTGCTGTCTGTTTGACTGACTGACCCCTCGATATTACAGTGCTGTTTGACTGACTGACCCCTCAGTATTGAAGTTTTGTCTGTCTGACTGACTGACCGCTCAATATTGCAGTGCCGCCTGTTTGACTGACTGACCCCCTCGATATTGCAGTGCTGTCTGTTTGACTGACTGACCCCTCGATATTGCAGTGCTGCCTGTTCTGTTTGACTTACTGACCCCTGGATATTGCATTGCTGTCTGTTTGACTGACTGACCCTTCGATATTGCAGTGCTGCCTGTTTGACTGACTGACCCATCGATATTGCAGTGCTGCCTGTTTGACGGAATGACACCTCGATATTGCAGTGCTGCCTGTTTGACTGACTGACCCCCTTGATATTGCAGTGCTGTCTGTTTGATTGACTGACCACTCGATATTTCAGTTCTGTCTGAATGACTGACTGGCCCCTCGATATTGCAGTGCTGTCTGTTTGACTGGCTGACCCCTCAATATTGCAGTGCTGCTTGTTCTGTTAGACTGACTGACCCCTCGATATTGCAGTGCTGTCTGTTTGACTGACTGATCCCTCGATATTGCAGTGCTGCCTGTTTGACTGACTGACCCCTCGATATTGCAGTGCTGTCTGTTTGAATGACTGACCGCCACGATATTGCAGTGCTACAGCTTTGACTGACTGACCACTCGATATTGCATTGCTGTCTGATTGACTGACTGACCCCTCGATATTGCAGTGCTGTCTGTTTGACTGGCTGACCCCTCAATATTGCAGTGCTGCTTGATCTGTTCGACTGACTGACCCCTCGAAATTGCAGTGCTGTCTGTTTGACTGACTGATCACTCAATATTGCAGTTCTGCCTACTTGACTGACTGACCAATCAATATTGCAGCGCTGACTGTTTGACTGACGGACCGCTCAATATTGCAGTGCTGCCTGTTTGACTGACTGACCCCCTCAATATTGCAGTGCTGCCTGTTCTTTTTGACTGACTGACCCCTCAATATTGCACTGCTGCCTGTTTGACTGACTGACCCCTCAGTATTGCAGCGCTGCCTGTTTGACTGACTGACCACTCAATATTGCAGTGCTTCCTGTTCTGTTTGACTGACTGAACCCTCGATATTGCAGTGCTGTCTGTTTGACTGACTGACCACTCGATATTGCAGTGCTGCCTGTTTGACTGACTGACCCCCTCGATTTTGCATTGCTGCCTGTTCTGTTTTACTGACTGACCCCCTCAATATTGCAGTGCTGCCTGCTAGACTGACTGACACCCTCGATATTGCAGTGCTGCCTGTTCAGTTTGACTGACTGACCCCTCGATATTGCAGTGCTGTCTATTTGACTGACTGACCCCTCAATGTTGCAGCGCTGCCTGTTTGACTGGCTGACCCCTCAATATTGCAGTACTGCTTGTTCTGTGTGACTGACTGACCCCTCGATATTGCAGTGCTGCCTTTTTGACTGACTGACCCCTCGATAATGCAGTGCTGCCTGTTTGACTGACTAGCCCCCTCAATATTGCAGTGCTGCCCGTTCTGTTTGACTGACTGACCCCTCGATATTGCAGTGTTGTCTGTTTGACTGACTGACCCCTCGATGTTGCAGTGCTTCCTGTTCTGTTTGCCTGACTGACCCCTCGTTATTGCAGCGCTGCCTGTTTGACTGACTGACCCCATCGATATTGCAGTGCTGCCTGTTCTGTTGGACTGACTGACCCCTCAATATACCAGTGCTGTCTATTTGACTGACTGACCCCTCAATATTGCAGCGCTGCCTGTTTGACTGACTGACCCCTCGATATTGCAGCGCTGACTGTTTGACTGACTGACCCCTCGATATTGCAGCGCTGACTGTTTGACTGACGGACCGCTCAATATTGCAGTGCTGCCTGTTTGACTGACTGACCCCCTCAATATTGCAGTGCTGCCTGTTCTTTTTGACTGACTGACCCCTCAATATTGCACTGCTGCCTGTTTGACTGACTGACCCCTCAGTATTGCAGCGCTGCCTGTTTGACTGACTGACCCCTCAATATTGCAGCGCTGCCTGTTTGACTGACTGACCCCTCGATATTGCAGCGCTGCCTGTTTGACTGACTGACCCCTCGATATTGCAGCGCTGGCTGTTTGACTGGCTGACCCCTCAATATTGCAGTACTGCTTGTTCTGTGTGACTGACTGACCCCTCGATATTGCAGTGCTGCCTGTTTGACTGACTGACCCCTCGATAATGCAGTGCTGCCTGTTTGACTGACTAGCCTCCTCAATATTGTAGTGCTGCCCGTTCTGTTTGACTGACTGACCCCTCGATATTGCAGTGTTGTCTGTTTGACTGACTGACCCCTCGATGTTGCAGTGCTTCCTGTTCTGTTTGACTGACTGACCCCTCGTTATTGCAGCGCTGCCTGTTTGACTGACTGACCCCATCGATATTGCAGTGCTGCCTGTTCTGTTGGACTGACTGACCCCTGAATATTCCAGTGCTGTCTATTTGACTGACTGACCCCTCAATATTGCAGCGCTGCCTGTTTGACTGACTGACCCCTCGATATTGCAGCGCTGCCTGTTTGACTGACTGACCCCTCGATATTGCAGCGCTGCCTGTTTGACTGACTGACCCCTCAATATTGCTGTGCTGCTGGTTCTGTTTGACTGACTGACCACTCAATATTGCAGTGCAGTCTATTTGACTGACTGACCCCACAATATTGCAGCGCTGCCTGTTTGAATGACTAACCCCCTCGATATTGCAGTGCTGCCTGTTCTGTTTGACTTACTGACCCCTGGATATTGCAGTGCTGTCTGTTTGACTGACTGACCCTTCGATATTGCAGTGCTGCCTGTTTGACTGACTGACAACCCGATATTACAGTGCTGCCTGTTTGACGGAATGACCCCTCGATATTGCAGTGCTGCCTGTTTGAATGACTGACCCCCTTGATATTGCAGTGCTGTCTGTTTGACTGAATGACCCCATCGATATTGCAGTGCTGAAGGTTTGACTGACTGACCACTCGATATTTCAGTGCTGTCTGAATGACTGACTGACCCCTCGATATTGCATTGCTGTCTGTTTGACTGGCTGCCCCCTCAATATTGCAGTGCTGCTTGTTCTGTTAGACTGACTGACCCCTTGATATTGCAGTGCTGTCTGTTTGACTGACTGATCCCTCGATATTGCAGTGCTGCCTGTTTGACTGACTGACCCCTCGATATTGCAGTGCTGTCTGTTTGACTGACTGATCCCTCGATATTGCAGTGCTGCCTGTTGACTGACTGACCCCTCGATATTGCAGTGCTGTCTGTTTGAATGACTGACGGCCACGATATTGCAGTGCTACAGGTTTGACTGACTGACCACTCGATATTGCAGTGCTGTCTGATTGACTGACTGACCCCTCGATATTGCAGTGCTGTCTGTTTGACTGGCTGACCCCTCAATATTGCAGTGCTGCTTGATCTGTTCGACTGACTGACCCCTCGAAATTGCAGTGCTGTCTGTTTGACTGACTGATCACTCAATATTGCAGTTCTGCCTACTTGACTGACTGACCAATCAATATTGCAGCGCTGACTGTTTGACTGACGGACCGCTCAATATTGCAGTGCTGCCTGTTTGACTGACTGACCCCCTCAATATTGCAGTGCTGCCTGTTCTTTTTGACTGACTGACCCCTCAATATTGCACTGCTGCCTGTTTGACTGACTGACCCCTCAGTTTTGCAGCGCTGCCTGTTTGACTGACAGACCACTCAATATTGCAGTGCTTCCTGTTCTGTTTGACTGACTGAACCCTCGATATTGCAGTGCTGTCTGTTTGACTGACTGACCACTCGATATTGCAGTGCTGCCTGTTTGACTGACTGACCCCCTCGATTTTGCATTGCTGCCTGTTCTGTTTTACTGACTGACCCCCTCAATATTGCAGTGCTGCCTGCTAGACTGACTGACACCCACGATATTGCAGTGCTGCCTGTTCTGTTTGACTGACTGACCCCTCGATATTGCAGTGCTGTCTATTTGACTGACCGACCCCTCAATGTTGCAGCGCTGCCTGTTTGACTGACGGATCACTCGATATTGCAATGCTGTCTGATTGACTGACTGCCCCCTCGATATTGCAGTGCTGCCTGTTTGACTGGCTGACCCCTCAATATTGCAGTACTGCTTGTTCTGTGTGACTGACTGACCCCTCGATATTGCAGTGCTGCCTGTTTGACTGACTGACCCCTCGATAATGCAGTGCTGCCTGTTTGACTGACTAGCCCCCTCAATATTGCAGTGCTGCCCGTTCTGTTTGACTGACTGACCCCTCGATATTGCAGTGTTGTCTGTTTGACTGACTGACCCCTCGATGTTGCAGTGCTTCCTGTTCTGTTTGCCTGACTGACCCCTCGTTATTGCAGCGCTGCCTGTTTGACTGACTGACCCCATCGATATTGCAGTGCTGTCCGTTCTGTTGGACTGACTGACCCCTCGATATTGCAGTGTTGTCTGTTTGACTGACTGACCCCTCGATGTTGCAGTGCTTCCTGTTCTGTTTGACTGACTGACCCCTCGTTATTGCAGCGCTGCCTGTTTGACTGACTGACCCCATCGATATTGCAGTGCTGCCTGTTCTGTTGGACTGACTGACCCCTCAATATTCCAGTGCTGTCTATTTGACTGACTGACCCCTCAATATTGTAGCGCTGCCTGTTTGACTGACTGACCCCTCGATATTGCAGCGCTGCCTGTTTGACTGACTGACCCCTCGATATTGCAGCGCTGCCTGTTTGACTGACTGACCCCTCAATATTGCTGTGCTGCCGGTTCTGTTTGACTGACTGACCACTCAATATTGCAGTGCAGTCTATTTGACTGACTGACCCCACAATATTGCAGCGCTGCCTGTTTGAATGACTAACCCCCTCGATATTGCAGTGCTGCCTGTTCTGTTTGACTCACTGACCCCGCAATATTGCAGTGCTGTCTATTTGACTGACTGACCCCTCAATATTGCAGCGCTGCCTGTTTGACTGACTGACCCCTCGATATTGCAGTGCTGCCTGTTCTGTTTGACTTACTGACCCCTGGATATTGCAGTGCTGTCTGTTTGACTGACTGACCCTTCGATATTGCAGTGCTGCCTGTTTGACTGACTGACAACTCGATATTACAGTGCTGCCTGTTTGACGGAATGACCCCTCGATATTGCAGTGCTGCCTGTTTGACTGACTGACCCCCTTGATATTGCAGTGCTGTCTGTTTGACTGAATGACCCCATCGATACTGCAGTGCTGAAGGCTTGACTGACTGACCACTCGATATTTCAGTGCTGTGTGAATGACTGACTGACCCCTCGATATTGCAGTGCTGTCTGATTGACTGACTGACCCCTCGATATTGCAGTGCTGTCTGTTTGACTGGCTGACCCCTGGATATTGCAGTGCTGTCTGTTTGACTGACTGATCCCTCGATATTGCAGTGCTGCCTGTTTGACTGACTGACACCTCGATATTGCAGTGCTGTCTGTTTGACTGGCTGACCCCTCAATATTGCAGTGCTGCTTGATCTGTTTGACTGACTGACCCCTCGATATTGCAGTGCTGTCTGTTTGACTGACTGATCACTCGATATTGCAGTGCTGTCTACTTGACTGACTGACCCCTCAATATTGCAGCGCTGCCTGTTTGAATGACTGACAGCTCAATATTGCAGTGCTGCCTGTTTGACTGTTGACCCCTCGATATTGCAGTGCTACGTGTTTGACTGACTGACCCCCTCAATATTGCAAAGCTGCCTGTTCTGTTTGACTGACTGACCCCTCGATATTGCAGTGCTGTCGGTTTGACTGATTGACCCCCTCGATATTGCAGTGCTGTCTGTTTGACTGACTGACCCCTCGATATTGCAGTGCTGCCTGTTCTGTTTGACTTACTGACCCCTGGATATTGCAGTGCTGTCTGTTTGACTTACTGACCCTTCGATATTGCAGTGCTGCCTGTTTGACTGACTGACCCATCGATATTGCAGTGCTGCCTGTTTGACGGAATGACCCATCGATATTGCAGTCCTGCCTGTTTGACTGACTGCCCCCCTTGATATTGCAGAGCTGTCTGTTTGACTGACTGACCCCATCGATATTGCAGTGCTGCCGGTTTGACTGACTGACCACTCGATATTTCAGTGCTGTCTGAATGACTGACTGACCCCTAGATATTGCAGTGCTGTCTGTTTGACTGGCTGACCACTCAATATTGCAGTGCTGCTTGTTCTGTTAGACTGACTGACCCCTCGATATTGCAGTGCTGTCTGTTTGACTGACTGATCCCTCGATATTGCAGTGCTGCCTGTTTGACTGACTGACACCTCGATATTGCAGTGCTGTCTGTTTGACTGGCTGACCCCTCAATATTGCAATGTTGCTTGATCTGTTTGACTGACTGACCCCTCGAAATTGCAGTGCTGTCTGTTTGACTGACTGATCACTCGATATTGCAGTGATGTCTACTTAACTGACTTACCAATCAATATTGCAGCGCTGCCTGTTTGAATGACTGACAGCTCAATATTGCAGTGCTGCCTGTTTGACTGACTGACCCCTCGATATTGCAGTGCTGCCTGTTTGACTGACTGACCCCCTCAATATTGCAGTGTTGCCTGTTCTGTTTGACTGACTGACCCCTCGATATTGCACTGCTGCCTGTTTTTCTGACTGACCCCTCAGTATTGCAGCGCTGCCTGTTTGACTGACTGACCCCCTCGATTTTGCATTGCTGCCTGTTCTGTTTTACTGACTGACCCCCTCAATATTGCAGTGCTGCCTGTTTGACTGACTGAACCCCTGGATATTGCAGTGCTGCCTGTTTTGTTTGATTGACTGACCCCTCGATATTGCAGTGCTGTCTATTTGACTGACTGACCCCTCAATATTGCAGCGCTGCCTGTTTGTCTGAATGACCCCTCAATATTGCAGTGCTGTCAGTTCTGTTTGACTGACTGACCCATCGATATTGCAGTGCTGCCAGTTTGACTGACTGACCCCTCGATATTGCAGTGCTGCCTGTTTGACTGACTGACTGACCCCTCAATATTGCAGTGTGGTCTGTTTGACTGACTGACCCCTCGATATTGCAGTGCTGTCTGGTTGACAGACTGACCCCTCGATATTGCAGTGCTGCCTGTTTGACTGACTGACCCCTCAATATTGCAGTGTTGTCTGTTTGACTGACTGAACTCTCGATATTGCAGTGTTGTCTGTTTGACTGACTGACCCCCTCGATACTGCAGTGCTGTCTGTTTGACTGGCTGATCCCTCGATATTGCAGCGCTGCCTGTTTGACTGACTGACCCCTCGATATTGCAGCGCTGCCTGTTTGACTGACTGACCCCTCGATATTGCAGCGCTGCCTGTCTGACTGAGTGACCCCTCTATATTGCTGTGCTGCCTGTTCTGTTTTACTGACTGACCACTCAATATTGCAGTGCTGTCTATTTGACTGACTGACCCCACAATATTGCAGCGCTGCCTGTTTGAATGACTGAACCCCTCGATATTGCAGTGCTGCCTGTTCTGTTTGACTCAGTGACCCCGCAATATTGCAGTGCTGTCTATTTGACTGACTGACCCCTCAATATTACAGCGCTGCCTGTTTGACTGACTGACCCCCTCGATATTGCAGTGCTGCCTGTTCTGTTGGACTGACTTACCCCTCGATATTGCAGTGGTGTCTGTTTGACTGACTGACCCCCTCGATATTGAAGTGCTGTCTATTTGACTGACTGACCCCCTCGATATTGCAGTGCTGTCTGTTTTACTGACTGACCCCTCGATATTGCAGTGCTGTCTCGTTGTCAGACTGACCCCTCGATATTGCAGTGCTGCCTGTTTGACTGACTGACCCCTCAATATTGCAGCGCAGCCTGTTTAACTGACTGACCCCCTCGATATTGCAGTGCTGTCTGTTTGACTGGCTGACCCCTCAATATTGCAGTACTGCTTGTTCTGTGTGACTGACTGACCCCTCGATATTGCAGTGCTGCCTGTTTGACTGACTGACCCCTCGATAATGCAGTGCTGCCTGTTTGACTGACTAGCCTCCTCAATATTGTAGTGCTGCCCGTTCTGTTTGACTGACTGACCCCTCGATATTGCAGTGTTGTCTGTTTGACTGACTGACCCCTCGATGTTGCAGTGCTTCCTGTTCTGTTTGACTGACTGACCCCTCGTTATTGCAGCGCTGCCTGTTTGACTGACTGACCCCATCGATATTGCAGTGCTGCCTGTTCTGTTGGACTGACTGACCCCTGAATATTCCAGTGCTGTCTATTTGACTGACTGACCCCTCAATATTGCAGCGCTGCCTGTTTGACTGACTGACCCCTCGATATTGCAGCGCTGCCTGTTTGACTGACTGACCCCTCGATATTGCAGCGCTGCCTGTTTGACTGACTGACCCCTCAATATTGCTGTGCTGCTGGTTCTGTTTGACTGACTGACCACTCAATATTGCAGTGCAGTCTATTTGACTGACTGACCCCACAATATTGCAGCGCTGCCTGTTTGAATGACTAACCCCCTCGATATTGCAGTGCTGCCTGTTCTGTTTGACTTACTGACCCCTGGATATTGCAGTGCTGTCTGTTTGACTGACTGACCCTTCGATATTGCAGTGCTGCCTGTTTGACTGACTGACAACTCGATATTACAGTGCTGCCTGTTTGACGGAATGACCCCTCGATATTGCAGTGCTGCCTGTTTGAATGACTGACCCCCTTGATATTGCAGTGCTGTCTGTTTGACTGAATGACCCCATCGATATTGCAGTGCTGAAGGTTTGACTGACTGACCACTCGATATTTCAGTGCTGTCTGAATGACTGACTGACCCCTCGATATTGCATTGCTGTCTGTTTGACTGGCTGCCCCCTCAATATTGCAGTGCTGCTTGTTCTGTTAGACTGACTGACCCCTTGATATTGCAGTGCTGTCTGTTTGACTGACTGATCCCTCGATATTGCAGTGCTGCCTGTTTGACTGACTGACCCCTCGATATTGCAGTGCTGTCTGTTTGACTGACTGATCCCTCGATATTGCAGTGCTGCCTGTTGACTGACTGACCCCTCGATATTGCAGTGCTGTCTGTTTGAATGACTGACGGCCACGATATTGCAGTGCTACAGGTTTGACTGACTGACCACTCGATATTGCAGTGCTGTCTGATTGACTGACTGACCCCTCGATATTGCAGTGCTGTCTGTTTGACTGGCTGACCCCTCAATATTGCAGTGCTGCTTGATCTGTTCGACTGACTGACCCCTCGAAATTGCAGTGCTGTCTGTTTGACTGACTGATCACTCAATATTGCAGTTCTGCCTACTTGACTGACTGACCAATCAATATTGCAGCGCTGACTGTTTGACTGACGGACCGCTCAATATTGCAGTGCTGCCTGTTTGACTGACTGACCCCCTCAATATTGCAGTGCTGCCTCTTCTGTTTGACTGACTGACCCCTCAATATTGCACTGCTGCCTGTTTGACTGACTGACCCCTCAGTTTTGCAGCGCTGCCTGTTTGACTGACAGACCACTCAATATTGCAGTGCTTCCTGTTCTGTTTGACTGACTGAACCCTCGATATTGCAGTGCTGTCTGTTTGACTGACTGACCACTCGATATTGCAGTGCTGCCTGTTTGACTGACTGACCCCCTCGATTTTGCATTGCTGCCTGTTCTGTTTTACTGACTGACCCCCTCAATATTGCAGTGCTGCCTGCTAGACTGACTGACACCCACGATATTGCAGTGCTGCCTGTTCTGTTTGACTGACTGACCCCTCGATATTGCAGTGCTGTCTATTTGACTGACTGACCCCTCAATGTTGCAGCGCTGCCTGTTTGACTGACGGATCACTCGATATTGCAATGCTGTCTGATTGACTGACTGCCCCCTCGATATTGCAGTGCTGCCTGTTTGACTGGCTGACCCCTCAATATTGCAGTACTGCTTGTTCTGTGTGACTGACTGACCCCTCGATATTGCAGTGCTGCCTGTTTGACTGACTGACCCCTCGATAATGCAGTGCTGCCTGTTTGACTGACTAGCCCCCTCAATTTTGCAGTGCTGCCCGTTCTGTTTGACTGACTGACCCCTCGATATTGCAGTGTTGTCTGTTTGACTGACTGACCCCTCGATGTTGCAGTGCTTCCTGTTCTGTTTGCCTGACTGACCCCTCGTTATTGCAGCGCTGCCTGTTTGACTGACTGACCCCATCGATATTGCAGTGCTGCCCGTTCTGTTGGACTGACTGACCCCTCGATATTGCAGTGTTGTCTGTTTGACTGACTGACCCCTCGATGTTGCAGTGCTTCCTGTTCTGTTTGACTGACTGACCCCTCGTTATTGCAGCGCTGCCTGTTTGACTGACTGACCCCATCGATATTGCAGTGCTGCCTGTTCTGTTGGACTGACTGATCCCTCAATATTCCAGTGCTGTCTATTTGACTGACTGACCCCTCAATATTGTAGCGCTGCCTGTTTGACTGACTGACCCCTCGATATTGCAGCGCTGCCTGTTTGACTGACTGACCCCTCGATATTGCAGCGCTGCCTGTTTGACTGACTGACCCCTCAATATTGCTGTGCTGCCGGTTCTGTTTGACTGACTGACCACTCAATATTGCAGTGCAGTCTATTTGACTGACTGACCCCACAATATTGCAGCGCTGCCTGTTTGAATGACTAACCCCCTCGATATTGCAGTGCTGCCTGTTCTGTTTGACTCACTGACCCCGCAATATTGCAGTGCTGTCTATTTGACTGACTGACCCCTCAATATTGCAACGCTGCCTGTTTGACTGACTGACCCCTCGATATTGCAGTGCTGCCTGTTCTGTTTGACTTACTGACCCCTGGATATTGCAGTGCTGTCTGTTTGACTGACTGACCCTTCGATATTGCAGTGCTGCCTGTTTGACTGACTGACAACTCGATATTACAGTGCTGCCTGTTTGACGGAATGACCCCTCGATATTGCAGTGCTGCCTGTTTGACTGACTGACCCCCTTGATATTGCAGTGCTGTCTGTTTGACTGAATGACCCCATCGATACTGCAGTGCTGAAGGCTTGACTGACTGACCACTCGATATTTCAGTGCTGTCTGAATGACTGACTGACCCCTCGATATTGCAGTGCTGTCTGATTGACTGACTGACCCCTCGATATTGCAGTGCTGTCTGTTTGACTGGCTGACCCCTGGATATTGCAGTGCTGTCTGTTTGACTGACTGATCCCTCGATATTGCAGTGCTGCCTGTTTGACAGACTGACATCTCGATATTGCAGTGCTGTCTGTTTGACTGGCTGACCCCTCAATATTGCAGTGCTGCTTGATCTGTTTGACTGACTGACCCCTCGATATTGCAGTGCTGTCTGTTTGACTGACTGATCACTCGATATTGCAGTGCTGTCTACTTGACTGACTGACCCCTCAATATTGCAGCGCTGCCTGTTTGAATGACTGACAGCTCAATATTGCAGTGCTGCCTGTTTGACTGATGACCCCTCGATATTGCAGTGCTACGTGTTTGACTGACTGACCCCCTCAATATTGCAAAGCTGCCTGTTCTGTTTGACTGACTGACCCCTCGATATTGCAGTGCTGTCGGTTTGACTGATTGACCCCCTCGATATTGCAGTGCTGTCTGTTTGACTGGCTGACCACTCAATATTGCAGTGCTGCTTGTTCTGTTAGACTGACTGACCCCTCGATATTGCAGTGCTGTCTGTTTGACTGACTGATCCCTCGATATTGCAGTGCTGCCTGTTTGACTGACTGACACCTCGATATTGCAGTGCTGTCTGTTTGACTGGCTGACCCCTCAATATTGCAATGTTGCTTGATCTGTTTGACTGACTGACCCCTCGAAATTGCAGTGCTGTCTGTTTGACTGACTGATCACTCGATATTGCAGTGATGTCTACTTAACTGACTTACCAATCAATATTGCAGCGCTGCCTGTTTGAATGACTGACAGCTCAATATTGCAGTGCTGCCTGTTTGACTGACTGACCCCTCGATATTGCAGTGCTGCCTGTTTGACTGACTGACCCCCTCAATATTGCAGTGTTGCCTGTTCTGTTTGACTGACTGACCCCTCGATATTGCACTGCTGCCTGTTTTTCTGACTGACCCCTCAGTATTGCAGCGCTGCCTGTTTGACTGACTGACCACTCAATATTGCAGTGCTGCCTGTTCTGTTTGACCGACTGACCACTCGATATTGCAGTGCTGCCTGTTTAACTGACTGACCCCCTCGATTTTGCATTGCTGCCTGTTCTGTTTTACTGACTGACCCCCTCAATATTGCAGTGCTGCCTGTTTGACTGACTGAACCCCTGGATATTGCAGTGCTGCCTGTTTTGTTTGATTGACTGACCCCTCGATATTGCAGTGCTGTCTATTTGACTGACTGACCCCTCAATATTGCAGCGCTGCCTGTTTGTCTCAATGACCCATCAATATTGCAGTGCTGTCAGTTCTGTTTGACTGACTGACCCATCGATATTGCAGTGCTGCCAGTTTGACTGACTGACCCCTCGATATTGCAGTGCTGCCTGTTTGACTGACTGACTGACCCCTCAATATTGCAGTGTGGTCTGTTTGACTGACTGACCCCTCGATATTGCAGTGCTGTCTGGTTGACAGACTGACCCCTCGATATTGCAGTGCTGCCTGTTTGACTGACTGACCCCTCAATATTGCAGTGCTGTCTGTTTGAATGACTGACCCCCTTGATATTGCAGTGCTGTCTGTTTGACTGAATGACCCCATCGATATTGCAGTGCTGAAGGTTTGACTGACTGACCACTCGATATTTCAGTGCTGTCTGAATGACTGACTGACCCCTCGATATTGCATTGCTGTCTGTTTGACTGGCTGCCCCCTCAATATTGCAGTGCTGCTTGTTCTGTTAGACTGACTGACCCCTTGATATTGCAGTGCTGTCTGTTTGACTGACTGATCCCTCGATATTGCAGTGCTGCCTGTTTGACTGACTGACCCCTCGATATTGCAGTGCTGTCTGTTTGACTGACTGATCCCTCGATATTGCAGTGCTGCCTGTTGACTGACTGACCCCTCGATATTGCAGTGCTGTCTGTTTGAATGACTGACGGCCACGATATTGCAGTGCTACAGGTTTGACTGACTGACCACTCGATATTGCAGTGCTGTCTGATTGACTGACTGACCCCTCGATATTGCAGTGCTGTCTGTTTGACTGGCTGACCCCTCAATATTGCAGTGCTGCTTGATCTGTTCGACTGACTGACCCCTCGAAATTGCAGTGCTGTCTGTTTGACTGACTGATCACTCAATATTGCAGTTCTGCCTACTTGACTGACTGACCAATCAATATTGCAGCGCTGACTGTTTGACTGACGGACCGCTCAATATTGCAGTGCTGCCTGTTTGACTGACTGACCCCCTCAATATTGCAGTGCTGCCTGTTCTTTTTGACTGACTGACCCCTCAATATTGCACTGCTGCCTGTTTGACTGACTGACCCCTCAGTTTTGCAGCGCTGCCTGTTTGACTGACAGACCACTCAATATTGCAGTGCTTCCTGTTCTGTTTGACTGACTGAACCCTCGATATTGCAGTGCTGTCTGTTTGACTGACTGACCACTCGATATTGCAGTGCTGCCTGTTTGACTGACTGACCCCCTCGATTTTGCATTGCTGCCTGTTCTGTTTTACTGACTGACCCCCTCAATATTGCAGTGCTGCCTGCTAGACTGACTGACACCCACGATATTGCAGTGCTGCCTGTTCTGTTTGACTGACTGACCCCTCGATATTGCAGTGCTGTCTATTTGACTGACCGACCCCTCAATGTTGCAGCGCTGCCTGTTTGACTGACGGATCACTCGATATTGCAATGCTGTCTGATTGACTGACTGCCCCCTCGATATTGCAGTGCTGCCTGTTTGACTGGCTGACCCCTCAATATTGCAGTACTGCTTGTTCTGTGTGACTGACTGACCCCTCGATATTGCAGTGCTGCCTGTTTGACTGACTGACCCCTCGATAATGCAGTGCTGCCTGTTTGACTGACTAGCCCCCTCAATATTGCAGTGCTGCCCGTTCTGTTTGACTGACTGACCCCTCGATATTGCAGTGTTGTCTGTTTGACTGACTGACCCCTCGATGTTGCAGTGCTTCCTGTTCTGTTTGCCTGACTGACCCCTCGTTATTGCAGCGCTGCCTGTTTGACTGACTGACCCCATCGATATTGCAGTGCTGTCCGTTCTGTTGGACTGACTGACCCCTCGATATTGCAGTGTTGTCTGTTTGACTGACTGACCCCTCGATGTTGCAGTGCTTCCTGTTCTGTTTGACTGACTGACCCCTCGTTATTGCAGCGCTGCCTGTTTGACTGACTGACCCCATCGATATTGCAGTGCTGCCTGTTCTGTTGGACTGACTGACCCCTCAATATTCCAGTGCTGTCTATTTGACTGACTGACCCCTCAATATTGTAGCGCTGCCTGTTTGACTGACTGACCCCTCGATATTGCAGCGCTGCCTGTTTGACTGACTGACCCCTCGATATTGCAGCGCTGCCTGTTTGACTGACTGACCCCTCAATATTGCTGTGCTGCCGGTTCTGTTTGACTGACTGACCACTCAATATTGCAGTGCAGTCTATTTGACTGACTGACCCCACAATATTGCAGCGCTGCCTGTTTGAATGACTAACCCCCTCGATATTGCAGTGCTGCCTGTTCTGTTTGACTCACTGACCCCGCAATATTGCAGTGCTGTCTATTTGACTGACTGACCCCTCAATATTGCAGCGCTGCCTGTTTGACTGACTGACCCCTCGATATTGCAGTGCTGCCTGTTCTGTTTGACTTACTGACCCCTGGATATTGCAGTGCTGCCTGTTTGACTGACTGACCCCATCGATATTGCAGTGCTGTCCGTTCTGTTGGACTGACTGACCCCTCGATATTGCAGTGTTGTCTGTTTGACTGACTGACCCCTCGATGTTGCAGTGCTTCCTGTTCTGTTTGACTGACTGACCCCTCGTTATTGCAGCGCTGCCTGTTTGACTGACTGACCCCATCGATATTGCAGTGCTGCCTGTTCTGTTGGACTGACTGACCCCTCAATATTCCAGTGCTGTCTATTTGACTGACTGACCCCTCAATATTGTAGCGCTGCCTGTTTGACTGACTGACCCCTCGATATTGCAGCGCTGCCTGTTTGACTGACTGACCCCTCGATATTGCAGCGCTGCCTGTTTGACTGACTGACCCCTCAATATTGCTGTGCTGCCGGTTCTGTTTGACTGACTGACCACTCAATATTGCAGTGCAGTCTATTTGACTGACTGACCCCACAATATTGCAGCGCTGCCTGTTTGAATGACTAACCCCCTCGATATTGCAGTGCTGCCTGTTCTGTTTGACTCACTGACCCCGCAATATTGCAGTGCTGTCTATTTGACTGACTGACCCCTCAATATTGCAGCGCTGCCTGTTTGACTGACTGACCCCTCGATATTGCAGTGCTGCCTGTTCTGTTTGACTTACTGACCCCTGGATATTGCAGTGCTGTCTGTTTGACTGACTGACCCTTCGATATTGCAGTGCTGCCTGTTTGACTGACTGACAACTCGATATTACAGTGCTGCCTGTTTGACGGAATGACCCCTCGATATTGCAGTGCTGCCTGTTTGACTGACTGACCCCCTTGATATTGCAGTGCTGTCTGTTTGACTGAATGACCCCATCGATACTGCAGTGCTGAAGGCTTGACTGACTGACCACTCGATATTTCAGTGCTGTGTGAATGACTGACTGACCCCTCGATATTGCAGTGCTGTCTGATTGACTGACTGACCCCTCGATATTGCAGTGCTGTCTGTTTGACTGGCTGACCCCTGGATATTGCAGTGCTGTCTGTTTGACTGACTGATCCCTCGATATTGCAGTGCTGCCTGTTTGACTGACTGACACCTCGATATTGCAGTGCTGTCTGTTTGACTGGCTGACCCCTCAATATTGCAGTGCTGCTTGATCTGTTTGACTGACTGACCCCTCGATATTGCAGTGCTGTCTGTTTGACTGACTGATCACTCGATATTGCAGTGCTGTCTACTTGACTGACTGACCCCTCAATATTGCAGCGCTGCCTGTTTGAATGACTGACAGCTCAATATTGCAGTGCTGCCTGTTTGACTGTTGACCCCTCGATATTGCAGTGCTACGTGTTTGACTGACTGACCCCCTCAATATTGCAAAGCTGCCTGTTCTGTTTGACTGACTGACCCCTCGATATTGCAGTGCTGTCGGTTTGACTGATTGACCCCCTCGATATTGCAGTGCTGTCTGTTTGACTGACTGACCCCTCGATATTGCAGTGCTGCCTGTTCTGTTTGACTTACTGACCCCTGGATATTGCAGTGCTGTCTGTTTGACTTACTGACCCTTCGATATTGCAGTGCTGCCTGTTTGACTGACTGACCCATCGATATTGCAGTGCTGCCTGTTTGACGGAATGACCCATCGATATTGCAGTCCTGCCTGTTTGACTGACTGCCCCCCTTGATATTGCAGAGCTGTCTGTTTGACTGACTGACCCCATCGATATTGCAGTGCTGCCGGTTTGACTGACTGACCACTCGATATTTCAGTGCTGTCTGAATGACTGACTGACCCCTAGATATTGCAGTGCTGTCTGTTTGACTGGCTGACCACTCAATATTGCAGTGCTGCTTGTTCTGTTAGACTGACTGACCCCTCGATATTGCAGTGCTGTCTGTTTGACTGACTGATCCCTCGATATTGCAGTGCTGCCTGTTTGACTGACTGACACCTCGATATTGCAGTGCTGTCTGTTTGACTGGCTGACCCCTCAATATTGCAATGTTGCTTGATCTGTTTGACTGACTGACCCCTCGAAATTGCAGTGCTGTCTGTTTGACTGACTGATCACTCGATATTGCAGTGATGTCTACTTAACTGACTTACCAATCAATATTGCAGCGCTGCCTGTTTGAATGACTGACAGCTCAATATTGCAGTGCTGCCTGTTTGACTGACTGACCCCTCGATATTGCAGTGCTGCCTGTTTGACTGACTGACCCCCTCAATATTGCAGTGTTGCCTGTTCTGTTTGACTGACTGACCCCTCGATATTGCACTGCTGCCTGTTTTTCTGACTGACCCCTCAGTATTGCAGCGCTGCCTGTTTGACTGACTGACCCCCTCGATTTTGCATTGCTGCCTGTTCTGTTTTACTGACTGACCCCCTCAATATTGCAGTGCTGCCTGTTTGACTGACTGAACCCCTGGATATTGCAGTGCTGCCTGTTTTGTTTGATTGACTGACCCCTCGATATTGCAGTGCTGTCTATTTGACTGACTGACCCCTCAATATTGCAGCGCTGCCTGTTTGTCTGAATGACCCCTCAATATTGCAGTGCTGTCAGTTCTGTTTGACTGACTGACCCATCGATATTGCAGTGCTGCCAGTTTGACTGACTGACCCCTCGATATTGCAGTGCTGCCTGTTTGACTGACTGACTGACCCCTCAATATTGCAGTGTGGTCTGTTTGACTGACTGACCCCTCGATATTGCAGTGCTGTCTGGTTGACAGACTGACCCCTCGATATTGCAGTGCTGCCTGTTTGACTGACTGACCCCTCAATATTGCAGTGTTGTCTGTTTGACTGACTGAACTCTCGATATTGCAGTGTTGTCTGTTTGACTGACTGACCCCCTCGATACTGCAGTGCTGTCTGTTTGACTGGCTGATCCCTCGATATTGCAGCGCTGCCTGTTTGACTGACTGACCCCTCGATATTGCAGCGCTGCCTGTTTGACTGACTGACCCCTCGATATTGCAGCGCTGCCTGTCTGACTGAGTGACCCCTCTATATTGCTGTGCTGCCTGTTCTGTTTTACTGACTGACCACTCAATATTGCAGTGCTGTCTATTTGACTGACTGACCCCACAATATTGCAGCGCTGCCTGTTTGAATGACTGAACCCCTCGATATTGCAGTGCTGCCTGTTCTGTTTGACTCAGTGACCCCGCAATATTGCAGTGCTGTCTATTTGACTGACTGACCCCTCAATATTACAGCGCTGCCTGTTTGACTGACTGACCCCCTCGATATTGCAGTGCTGCCTGTTCTGTTGGACTGACTTACCCCTCGATATTGCAGTGGTGTCTGTTTGACTGACTGACCCCCTCGATATTGAAGTGCTGTCTATTTGACTGACTGACCCCCTCGATATTGCAGTGCTGTCTGTTTTACTGACTGACCCCTCGATATTGCAGTGCTGTCTCGTTGTCAGACTGACCCCTCGATATTGCAGTGCTGCCTGTTTGACTGACTGACCCCTCAATATTGCAGCGCAGCCTGTTTAACTGACTGACCCCCTCGATATTGCAGTGCTGTCTGTTTGACTGGCTGACCCCTCAATATTGCAGTACTGCTTGTTCTGTGTGACTGACTGACCCCTCGATATTGCAGTGCTGCCTGTTTGACTGACTGACCCCTCGATAATGCAGTGCTGCCTGTTTGACTGACTAGCCTCCTCAATATTGTAGTGCTGCCCGTTCTGTTTGACTGACTGACCCCTCGATATTGCAGTGTTGTCTGTTTGACTGACTGACCCCTCGATGTTGCAGTGCTTCCTGTTCTGTTTGACTGACTGACCCCTCGTTATTGCAGCGCTGCCTGTTTGACTGACTGACCCCATCGATATTGCAGTGCTGCCTGTTCTGTTGGACTGACTGACCCCTGAATATTCCAGTGCTGTCTATTTGACTGACTGACCCCTCAATATTGCAGCGCTGCCTGTTTGACTGACTGACCCCTCGATATTGCAGCGCTGCCTGTTTGACTGACTGACCCCTCGATATTGCAGCGCTGCCTGTTTGACTGACTGACCCCTCAATATTGCTGTGCTGCTGGTTCTGTTTGACTGACTGACCACTCAATATTGCAGTGCAGTCTATTTGACTGACTGACCCCACAATATTGCAGCGCTGCCTGTTTGAATGACTAACCCCCTCGATATTGCAGTGCTGCCTGTTCTGTTTGACTTACTGACCCCTGGATATTGCAGTGCTGTCTGTTTGACTGACTGACCCTTCGATATTGCAGTGCTGCCTGTTTGACTGACTGACAACTCGATATTACAGTGCTGCCTGTTTGACGGAATGACCCCTCGATATTGCAGTGCTGCCTGTTTGAATGACTGACCCCCTTGATATTGCAGTGCTGTCTGTTTGACTGAATGACCCCATCGATATTGCAGTGCTGAAGGTTTGACTGACTGACCACTCGATATTTCAGTGCTGTCTGAATGACTGACTGACCCCTCGATATTGCATTGCTGTCTGTTTGACTGGCTGCCCCCTCAATATTGCAGTGCTGCTTGTTCTGTTAGACTGACTGACCCCTTGATATTGCAGTGCTGTCTGTTTGACTGACTGATCCCTCGATATTGCAGTGCTGCCTGTTTGACTGACTGACCCCTCGATATTGCAGTGCTGTCTGTTTGACTGACTGATCCCTCGATATTGCAGTGCTGCCTGTTGACTGACTGACCCCTCGATATTGCAGTGCTGTCTGTTTGAATGACTGACGGCCACGATATTGCAGTGCTACAGGTTTGACTGACTGACCACTCGATATTGCAGTGCTGTCTGATTGACTGACTGACCCCTCGATATTGCAGTGCTGTCTGTTTGACTGGCTGACCCCTCAATATTGCAGTGCTGCTTGATCTGTTCGACTGACTGACCCCTCGAAATTGCAGTGCTGTCTGTTTGACTGACTGATCACTCAATATTGCAGTTCTGCCTACTTGACTGACTGACCAATCAATATTGCAGCGCTGACTGTTTGACTGACGGACCGCTCAATATTGCAGTGCTGCCTGTTTGACTGACTGACCCCCTCAATATTGCAGTGCTGCCTCTTCTGTTTGACTGACTGACCCCTCAATATTGCACTGCTGCCTGTTTGACTGACTGACCCCTCAGTTTTGCAGCGCTGCCTGTTTGACTGACAGACCACTCAATATTGCAGTGCTTCCTGTTCTGTTTGACTGACTGAACCCTCGATATTGCAGTGCTGTCTGTTTGACTGACTGACCACTCGATATTGCAGTGCTGCCTGTTTGACTGACTGACCCCCTCGATTTTGCATTGCTGCCTGTTCTGTTTTACTGACTGACCCCCTCAATATTGCAGTGCTGCCTGCTAGACTGACTGACACCCACGATATTGCAGTGCTGCCTGTTCTGTTTGACTGACTGACCCCTCGATATTGCAGTGCTGTCTATTTGACTGACTGACCCCTCAATGTTGCAGCGCTGCCTGTTTGACTGACGGATCACTCGATATTGCAATGCTGTCTGATTGACTGACTGCCCCCTCGATATTGCAGTGCTGCCTGTTTGACTGGCTGACCCCTCAATATTGCAGTACTGCTTGTTCTGTGTGACTGACTGACCCCTCGATATTGCAGTGCTGCCTGTTTGACTGACTGACCCCTCGATAATGCAGTGCTGCCTGTTTGACTGACTAGCCCCCTCAATTTTGCAGTGCTGCCCGTTCTGTTTGACTGACTGACCCCTCGATATTGCAGTGTTGTCTGTTTGACTGACTGACCCCTCGATGTTGCAGTGCTTCCTGTTCTGTTTGCCTGACTGACCCCTCGTTATTGCAGCGCTGCCTGTTTGACTGACTGACCCCATCGATATTGCAGTGCTGCCCGTTCTGTTGGACTGACTGACCCCTCGATATTGCAGTGTTGTCTGTTTGACTGACTGACCCCTCGATGTTGCAGTGCTTCCTGTTCTGTTTGACTGACTGACCCCTCGTTATTGCAGCGCTGCCTGTTTGACTGACTGACCCCATCGATATTGCAGTGCTGCCTGTTCTGTTGGACTGACTGATCCCTCAATATTCCAGTGCTGTCTATTTGACTGACTGACCCCTCAATATTGTAGCGCTGCCTGTTTGACTGACTGACCCCTCGATATTGCAGCGCTGCCTGTTTGACTGACTGACCCCTCGATATTGCAGCGCTGCCTGTTTGACTGACTGACCCCTCAATATTGCTGTGCTGCCGGTTCTGTTTGACTGACTGACCACTCAATATTGCAGTGCAGTCTATTTGACTGACTGACCCCACAATATTGCAGCGCTGCCTGTTTGAATGACTAACCCCCTCGATATTGCAGTGCTGCCTGTTCTGTTTGACTCACTGACCCCGCAATATTGCAGTGCTGTCTATTTGACTGACTGACCCCTCAATATTGCAACGCTGCCTGTTTGACTGACTGACCCCTCGATATTGCAGTGCTGCCTGTTCTGTTTGACTTACTGACCCCTGGATATTGCAGTGCTGTCTGTTTGACTGACTGACCCTTCGATATTGCAGTGCTGCCTGTTTGACTGACTGACAACTCGATATTACAGTGCTGCCTGTTTGACGGAATGACCCCTCGATATTGCAGTGCTGCCTGTTTGACTGACTGACCCCCTTGATATTGCAGTGCTGTCTGTTTGACTGAATGACCCCATCGATACTGCAGTGCTGAAGGCTTGACTGACTGACCACTCGATATTTCAGTGCTGTCTGAATGACTGACTGACCCCTCGATATTGCAGTGCTGTCTGATTGACTGACTGACCCCTCGATATTGCAGTGCTGTCTGTTTGACTGGCTGACCCCTGGATATTGCAGTGCTGTCTGTTTGACTGACTGATCCCTCGATATTGCAGTGCTGCCTGTTTGACAGACTGACATCTCGATATTGCAGTGCTGTCTGTTTGACTGGCTGACCCCTCAATATTGCAGTGCTGCTTGATCTGTTTGACTGACTGACCCCTCGATATTGCAGTGCTGTCTGTTTGACTGACTGATCACTCGATATTGCAGTGCTGTCTACTTGACTGACTGACCCCTCAATATTGCAGCGCTGCCTGTTTGAATGACTGACAGCTCAATATTGCAGTGCTGCCTGTTTGACTGATGACCCCTCGATATTGCAGTGCTACGTGTTTGACTGACTGACCCCCTCAATATTGCAAAGCTGCCTGTTCTGTTTGACTGACTGACCCCTCGATATTGCAGTGCTGTCGGTTTGACTGATTGACCCCCTCGATATTGCAGTGCTGTCTGTTTGACTGGCTGACCACTCAATATTGCAGTGCTGCTTGTTCTGTTAGACTGACTGACCCCTCGATATTGCAGTGCTGTCTGTTTGACTGACTGATCCCTCGATATTGCAGTGCTGCCTGTTTGACTGACTGACACCTCGATATTGCAGTGCTGTCTGTTTGACTGGCTGACCCCTCAATATTGCAATGTTGCTTGATCTGTTTGACTGACTGACCCCTCGAAATTGCAGTGCTGTCTGTTTGACTGACTGATCACTCGATATTGCAGTGATGTCTACTTAACTGACTTACCAATCAATATTGCAGCGCTGCCTGTTTGAATGACTGACAGCTCAATATTGCAGTGCTGCCTGTTTGACTGACTGACCCCTCGATATTGCAGTGCTGCCTGTTTGACTGACTGACCCCCTCAATATTGCAGTGTTGCCTGTTCTGTTTGACTGACTGACCCCTCGATATTGCACTGCTGCCTGTTTTTCTGACTGACCCCTCAGTATTGCAGCGCTGCCTGTTTGACTGACTGACCACTCAATATTGCAGTGCTGCCTGTTCTGTTTGACCGACTGACCACTCGATATTGCAGTGCTGCCTGTTTAACTGACTGACCCCCTCGATTTTGCATTGCTGCCTGTTCTGTTTTACTGACTGACCCCCTCAATATTGCAGTGCTGCCTGTTTGACTGACTGAACCCCTGGATATTGCAGTGCTGCCTGTTTTGTTTGATTGACTGACCCCTCGATATTGCAGTGCTGTCTATTTGACTGACTGACCCCTCAATATTGCAGCGCTGCCTGTTTGTCTCAATGACCCATCAATATTGCAGTGCTGTCAGTTCTGTTTGACTGACTGACCCATCGATATTGCAGTGCTGCCAGTTTGACTGACTGACCCCTCGATATTGCAGTGCTGCCTGTTTGACTGACTGACTGACCCCTCAATATTGCAGTGTGGTCTGTTTGACTGACTGACCCCTCGATATTGCAGTGCTGTCTGGTTGACAGACTGACCCCTCGATATTGCAGTGCTGCCTGTTTGACTGACTGACCCCTCAATATTGCAGTGCTGTCTGTTTGAATGACTGACCCCCTTGATATTGCAGTGCTGTCTGTTTGACTGAATGACCCCATCGATATTGCAGTGCTGAAGGTTTGACTGACTGACCACTCGATATTTCAGTGCTGTCTGAATGA
The DNA here is from genome assembly GCF_017639515.1 of Carcharodon carcharias. NCBI lineage: Eukaryota > Metazoa > Chordata > Chondrichthyes > Lamniformes > Lamnidae > Carcharodon > Carcharodon carcharias. The sequence goes on along the minus strand of NC_054484.1, from coordinate 8,171,272 downwards.
CTGACTGACCCCTCGATATTGCATTGCTGTCTGTTTGACTGGCTGCCCCCTCAATATTGCAGTGCTGCTTGTTCTGTTAGACTGACTGACCCCTTGATATTGCAGTGCTGTCTGTTTGACTGACTGATCCCTCGATATTGCAGTGCTGCCTGTTTGACTGACTGACCCCTCGATATTGCAGTGCTGTCTGTTTGACTGACTGATCCCTCGATATTGCAGTGCTGCCTGTTGACTGACTGACCCCTCGATATTGCAGTGCTGTCTGTTTGAATGACTGACGGCCACGATATTGCAGTGCTACAGGTTTGACTGACTGACCACTCGATATTGCAGTGCTGTCTGATTGACTGACTGACCCCTCGATATTGCAGTGCTGTCTGTTTGACTGGCTGACCCCTCAATATTGCAGTGCTGCTTGATCTGTTCGACTGACTGACCCCTCGAAATTGCAGTGCTGTCTGTTTGACTGACTGATCACTCAATATTGCAGTTCTGCCTACTTGACTGACTGACCAATCAATATTGCAGCGCTGACTGTTTGACTGACGGACCGCTCAATATTGCAGTGCTGCCTGTTTGACTGACTGACCCCCTCAATATTGCAGTGCTGCCTGTTCTTTTTGACTGACTGACCCCTCAATATTGCACTGCTGCCTGTTTGACTGACTGACCCCTCAGTTTTGCAGCGCTGCCTGTTTGACTGACAGACCACTCAATATTGCAGTGCTTCCTGTTCTGTTTGACTGACTGAACCCTCGATATTGCAGTGCTGTCTGTTTGACTGACTGACCACTCGATATTGCAGTGCTGCCTGTTTGACTGACTGACCCCCTCGATTTTGCATTGCTGCCTGTTCTGTTTTACTGACTGACCCCCTCAATATTGCAGTGCTGCCTGCTAGACTGACTGACACCCACGATATTGCAGTGCTGCCTGTTCTGTTTGACTGACTGACCCCTCGATATTGCAGTGCTGTCTATTTGACTGACCGACCCCTCAATGTTGCAGCGCTGCCTGTTTGACTGACGGATCACTCGATATTGCAATGCTGTCTGATTGACTGACTGCCCCCTCGATATTGCAGTGCTGCCTGTTTGACTGGCTGACCCCTCAATATTGCAGTACTGCTTGTTCTGTGTGACTGACTGACCCCTCGATATTGCAGTGCTGCCTGTTTGACTGACTGACCCCTCGATAATGCAGTGCTGCCTGTTTGACTGACTAGCCCCCTCAATATTGCAGTGCTGCCCGTTCTGTTTGACTGACTGACCCCTCGATATTGCAGTGTTGTCTGTTTGACTGACTGACCCCTCGATGTTGCAGTGCTTCCTGTTCTGTTTGCCTGACTGACCCCTCGTTATTGCAGCGCTGCCTGTTTGACTGACTGACCCCATCGATATTGCAGTGCTGTCCGTTCTGTTGGACTGACTGACCCCTCGATATTGCAGTGTTGTCTGTTTGACTGACTGACCCCTCGATGTTGCAGTGCTTCCTGTTCTGTTTGACTGACTGACCCCTCGTTATTGCAGCGCTGCCTGTTTGACTGACTGACCCCATCGATATTGCAGTGCTGCCTGTTCTGTTGGACTGACTGACCCCTCAATATTCCAGTGCTGTCTATTTGACTGACTGACCCCTCAATATTGTAGCGCTGCCTGTTTGACTGACTGACCCCTCGATATTGCAGCGCTGCCTGTTTGACTGACTGACCCCTCGATATTGCAGCGCTGCCTGTTTGACTGACTGACCCCTCAATATTGCTGTGCTGCCGGTTCTGTTTGACTGACTGACCACTCAATATTGCAGTGCAGTCTATTTGACTGACTGACCCCACAATATTGCAGCGCTGCCTGTTTGAATGACTAACCCCCTCGATATTGCAGTGCTGCCTGTTCTGTTTGACTCACTGACCCCGCAATATTGCAGTGCTGTCTATTTGACTGACTGACCCCTCAATATTGCAGCGCTGCCTGTTTGACTGACTGACCCCTCGATATTGCAGTGCTGCCTGTTCTGTTTGACTTACTGACCCCTGGATATTGCAGTGCTGTCTGTTTGACTGACTGACCCTTCGATATTGCAGTGCTGCCTGTTTGACTGACTGACAACTCGATATTACAGTGCTGCCTGTTTGACGGAATGACCCCTCGATATTGCAGTGCTGCCTGTTTGACTGACTGACCCCCTTGATATTGCAGTGCTGTCTGTTTGACTGAATGACCCCATCGATACTGCAGTGCTGAAGGCTTGACTGACTGACCACTCGATATTTCAGTGCTGTGTGAATGACTGACTGACCCCTCGATATTGCAGTGCTGTCTGATTGACTGACTGACCCCTCGATATTGCAGTGCTGTCTGTTTGACTGGCTGACCCCTGGATATTGCAGTGCTGTCTGTTTGACTGACTGATCCCTCGATATTGCAGTGCTGCCTGTTTGACTGACTGACACCTCGATATTGCAGTGCTGTCTGTTTGACTGGCTGACCCCTCAATATTGCAGTGCTGCTTGATCTGTTTGACTGACTGACCCCTCGATATTGCAGTGCTGTCTGTTTGACTGACTGATCACTCGATATTGCAGTGCTGTCTACTTGACTGACTGACCCCTCAATATTGCAGCGCTGCCTGTTTGAATGACTGACAGCTCAATATTGCAGTGCTGCCTGTTTGACTGATGACCCCTCGATATTGCAGTGCTACGTGTTTGACTGACTGACCCCCTCAATATTGCAAAGCTGCCTGTTCTGTTTGACTGACTGACCCCTCGATATTGCAGTGCTGTCGGTTTGACTGATTGACCCCCTCGATATTGCAGTGCTGTCTGTTTGACTGACTGACCCCTCGATATTGCAGTGCTGCCTGTTCTGTTTGACTTACTGACCCCTGGATATTGCAGTGCTGTCTGTTTGACTTACTGACCCTTCGATATTGCAGTGCTGCCTGTTTGACTGACTGACCCATCGATATTGCAGTGCTGCCTGTTTGACGGAATGACCCATCGATATTGCAGTCCTGCCTGTTTGACTGACTGCCCCCCTTGATATTGCAGAGCTGTCTGTTTGACTGACTGACCCCATCGATATTGCAGTGCTGCCGGTTTGACTGACTGACCACTCGATATTTCAGTGCTGTCTGAATGACTGACTGACCCCTAGATATTGCAGTGCTGTCTGTTTGACTGGCTGACCACTCAATATTGCAGTGCTGCTTGTTCTGTTAGACTGACTGACCCCTCGATATTGCAGTGCTGTCTGTTTGACTGACTGATCCCTCGATATTGCAGTGCTGCCTGTTTGACTGACTGACACCTCGATATTGCAGTGCTGTCTGTTTGACTGGCTGACCCCTCAATATTGCAATGTTGCTTGATCTGTTTGACTGACTGACCCCTCGAAATTGCAGTGCTGTCTGTTTGACTGACTGATCACTCGATATTGCAGTGATGTCTACTTAACTGACTTACCAATCAATATTGCAGCGCTGCCTGTTTGAATGACTGACAGCTCAATATTGCAGTGCTGCCTGTTTGACTGACTGACCCCTCGATATTGCAGTGCTGCCTGTTTGACTGACTGACCCCCTCAATATTGCAGTGTTGCCTGTTCTGTTTGACTGACTGACCCCTCGATATTGCACTGCTGCCTGTTTTTCTGACTGACCCCTCAGTATTGCAGCGCTGCCTGTTTGACTGACTGACCCCCTCGATTTTGCATTGCTGCCTGTTCTGTTTTACTGACTGACCCCCTCAATATTGCAGTGCTGCCTGTTTGACTGACTGAACCCCTGGATATTGCAGTGCTGCCTGTTTTGTTTGATTGACTGACCCCTCGATATTGCAGTGCTGTCTATTTGACTGACTGACCCCTCAATATTGCAGCGCTGCCTGTTTGTCTGAATGACCCCTCAATATTGCAGTGCTGTCAGTTCTGTTTGACTGACTGACCCATCGATATTGCAGTGCTGCCAGTTTGACTGACTGACCCCTCGATATTGCAGTGCTGCCTGTTTGACTGACTGACTGACCCCTCAATATTGCAGTGTGGTCTGTTTGACTGACTGACCCCTCGATATTGCAGTGCTGTCTGGTTGACAGACTGACCCCTCGATATTGCAGTGCTGCCTGTTTGACTGACTGACCCCTCAATATTGCAGTGTTGTCTGTTTGACTGACTGAACTCTCGATATTGCAGTGTTGTCTGTTTGACTGACTGACCCCCTCGATACTGCAGTGCTGTCTGTTTGACTGGCTGATCCCTCGATATTGCAGCGCTGCCTGTTTGACTGACTGACCCCTCGATATTGCAGCGCTGCCTGTTTGACTGACTGACCCCTCGATATTGCAGCGCTGCCTGTCTGACTGAGTGACCCCTCTATATTGCTGTGCTGCCTGTTCTGTTTTACTGACTGACCACTCAATATTGCAGTGCTGTCTATTTGACTGACTGACCCCACAATATTGCAGCGCTGCCTGTTTGAATGACTGAACCCCTCGATATTGCAGTGCTGCCTGTTCTGTTTGACTCAGTGACCCCGCAATATTGCAGTGCTGTCTATTTGACTGACTGACCCCTCAATATTACAGCGCTGCCTGTTTGACTGACTGACCCCCTCGATATTGCAGTGCTGCCTGTTCTGTTGGACTGACTTACCCCTCGATATTGCAGTGGTGTCTGTTTGACTGACTGACCCCCTCGATATTGAAGTGCTGTCTATTTGACTGACTGACCCCCTCGATATTGCAGTGCTGTCTGTTTTACTGACTGACCCCTCGATATTGCAGTGCTGTCTCGTTGTCAGACTGACCCCTCGATATTGCAGTGCTGCCTGTTTGACTGACTGACCCCTCAATATTGCAGCGCAGCCTGTTTAACTGACTGACCCCCTCGATATTGCAGTGCTGTCTGTTTGACTGGCTGACCCCTCAATATTGCAGTACTGCTTGTTCTGTGTGACTGACTGACCCCTCGATATTGCAGTGCTGCCTGTTTGACTGACTGACCCCTCGATAATGCAGTGCTGCCTGTTTGACTGACTAGCCTCCTCAATATTGTAGTGCTGCCCGTTCTGTTTGACTGACTGACCCCTCGATATTGCAGTGTTGTCTGTTTGACTGACTGACCCCTCGATGTTGCAGTGCTTCCTGTTCTGTTTGACTGACTGACCCCTCGTTATTGCAGCGCTGCCTGTTTGACTGACTGACCCCATCGATATTGCAGTGCTGCCTGTTCTGTTGGACTGACTGACCCCTGAATATTCCAGTGCTGTCTATTTGACTGACTGACCCCTCAATATTGCAGCGCTGCCTGTTTGACTGACTGACCCCTCGATATTGCAGCGCTGCCTGTTTGACTGACTGACCCCTCGATATTGCAGCGCTGCCTGTTTGACTGACTGACCCCTCAATATTGCTGTGCTGCTGGTTCTGTTTGACTGACTGACCACTCAATATTGCAGTGCAGTCTATTTGACTGACTGACCCCACAATATTGCAGCGCTGCCTGTTTGAATGACTAACCCCCTCGATATTGCAGTGCTGCCTGTTCTGTTTGACTTACTGACCCCTGGATATTGCAGTGCTGTCTGTTTGACTGACTGACCCTTCGATATTGCAGTGCTGCCTGTTTGACTGACTGACAACTCGATATTACAGTGCTGCCTGTTTGACGGAATGACCCCTCGATATTGCAGTGCTGCCTGTTTGAATGACTGACCCCCTTGATATTGCAGTGCTGTCTGTTTGACTGAATGACCCCATCGATATTGCAGTGCTGAAGGTTTGACTGACTGACCACTCGATATTTCAGTGCTGTCTGAATGACTGACTGACCCCTCGATATTGCATTGCTGTCTGTTTGACTGGCTGCCCCCTCAATATTGCAGTGCTGCTTGTTCTGTTAGACTGACTGACCCCTTGATATTGCAGTGCTGTCTGTTTGACTGACTGATCCCTCGATATTGCAGTGCTGCCTGTTTGACTGACTGACCCCTCGATATTGCAGTGCTGTCTGTTTGACTGACTGATCCCTCGATATTGCAGTGCTGCCTGTTGACTGACTGACCCCTCGATATTGCAGTGCTGTCTGTTTGAATGACTGACGGCCACGATATTGCAGTGCTACAGGTTTGACTGACTGACCACTCGATATTGCAGTGCTGTCTGATTGACTGACTGACCCCTCGATATTGCAGTGCTGTCTGTTTGACTGGCTGACCCCTCAATATTGCAGTGCTGCTTGATCTGTTCGACTGACTGACCCCTCGAAATTGCAGTGCTGTCTGTTTGACTGACTGATCACTCAATATTGCAGTTCTGCCTACTTGACTGACTGACCAATCAATATTGCAGCGCTGACTGTTTGACTGACGGACCGCTCAATATTGCAGTGCTGCCTGTTTGACTGACTGACCCCCTCAATATTGCAGTGCTGCCTCTTCTGTTTGACTGACTGACCCCTCAATATTGCACTGCTGCCTGTTTGACTGACTGACCCCTCAGTTTTGCAGCGCTGCCTGTTTGACTGACAGACCACTCAATATTGCAGTGCTTCCTGTTCTGTTTGACTGACTGAACCCTCGATATTGCAGTGCTGTCTGTTTGACTGACTGACCACTCGATATTGCAGTGCTGCCTGTTTGACTGACTGACCCCCTCGATTTTGCATTGCTGCCTGTTCTGTTTTACTGACTGACCCCCTCAATATTGCAGTGCTGCCTGCTAGACTGACTGACACCCACGATATTGCAGTGCTGCCTGTTCTGTTTGACTGACTGACCCCTCGATATTGCAGTGCTGTCTATTTGACTGACTGACCCCTCAATGTTGCAGCGCTGCCTGTTTGACTGACGGATCACTCGATATTGCAATGCTGTCTGATTGACTGACTGCCCCCTCGATATTGCAGTGCTGCCTGTTTGACTGGCTGACCCCTCAATATTGCAGTACTGCTTGTTCTGTGTGACTGACTGACCCCTCGATATTGCAGTGCTGCCTGTTTGACTGACTGACCCCTCGATAATGCAGTGCTGCCTGTTTGACTGACTAGCCCCCTCAATTTTGCAGTGCTGCCCGTTCTGTTTGACTGACTGACCCCTCGATATTGCAGTGTTGTCTGTTTGACTGACTGACCCCTCGATGTTGCAGTGCTTCCTGTTCTGTTTGCCTGACTGACCCCTCGTTATTGCAGCGCTGCCTGTTTGACTGACTGACCCCATCGATATTGCAGTGCTGCCCGTTCTGTTGGACTGACTGACCCCTCGATATTGCAGTGTTGTCTGTTTGACTGACTGACCCCTCGATGTTGCAGTGCTTCCTGTTCTGTTTGACTGACTGACCCCTCGTTATTGCAGCGCTGCCTGTTTGACTGACTGACCCCATCGATATTGCAGTGCTGCCTGTTCTGTTGGACTGACTGATCCCTCAATATTCCAGTGCTGTCTATTTGACTGACTGACCCCTCAATATTGTAGCGCTGCCTGTTTGACTGACTGACCCCTCGATATTGCAGCGCTGCCTGTTTGACTGACTGACCCCTCGATATTGCAGCGCTGCCTGTTTGACTGACTGACCCCTCAATATTGCTGTGCTGCCTGGTCTGTTTGACTGACCGACCACTCAATATTGCAGTGCTGTCTATTTGACTGACTGACCCCACAATATTGCAGCGCTGCCTGTTTGAATGACTGACTCCCTCGATATTGCAGTGCTGCCTGTTCTGTTTGACTCACTGACCCCTCAATATTGCAGTGCTGTCTGTTTGACTGACTGACCCCTCAATATTGCAGCGCTGCCTGTTTGACTGACTGACCCGCTCGATATTGCAGTGCTGCCTGTTCTGTTGGACTTACTGACCCCTCGATATTGCAGTGCTGTCTGTTTGACTGACTGACCCTTCGATATTGCAGTGCTGCCTGTTTGACTGACTGACAACTCGATATTACAGTGCTGCCTGTTTGACGGAATGACCCCTCGATATTGCAGTGCTGCCTGTTTGACTGACTGACCCCCTTGATATTGCAGTGCTGTCTGTTTGACTGAATGACCCCATCGATACTGCAGTGCTGAAGGCTTGACTGACTGACCACTCGATATTTCAGTGCTGTCTGAATGACTGACTGACCCCTCGATATTGCAGTGCTGTCTGATTGACTGACTGACCCCTCGATATTGCAGTGCTGTCTGTTTGACTGGCTGACCCCTGGATATTGCAGTGCTGTCTGTTTGACTGACTGATCCCTCGATATTGCAGTGCTGCCTGTTTGACAGACTGACATCTCGATATTGCAGTGCTGTCTGTTTGACTGGCTGACCCCTCAATATTGCAGTGCTGCTTGATCTGTTTGACTGACTGACCCCTCGATATTGCAGTGCTGTCTGTTTGACTGACTGATCACTCGATATTGCAGTGCTGTCTACTTGACTGACTGACCCCTCAATATTGCAGCGCTGCCTGTTTGAATGACTGACAGCTCAATATTGCAGTGCTGCCTGTTTGACTGATGACCCCTCGATATTGCAGTGCTACGTGTTTGACTGACTGACCCCCTCAATATTGCAAAGCTGCCTGTTCTGTTTGACTGACTGACCCCTCGATATTGCAGTGCTGTCGGTTTGACTGATTGACCCCCTCGATATTGCAGTGCTGTCTGTTTGACTGGCTGACCACTCAATATTGCAGTGCTGCTTGTTCTGTTAGACTGACTGACCCCTCGATATTGCAGTGCTGTCTGTTTGACTGACTGATCCCTCGATATTGCAGTGCTGCCTGTTTGACTGACTGACACCTCGATATTGCAGTGCTGTCTGTTTGACTGGCTGACCCCTCAATATTGCAATGTTGCTTGATCTGTTTGACTGACTGACCCCTCGAAATTGCAGTGCTGTCTGTTTGACTGACTGATCACTCGATATTGCAGTGATGTCTACTTAACTGACTTACCAATCAATATTGCAGCGCTGCCTGTTTGAATGACTGACAGCTCAATATTGCAGTGCTGCCTGTTTGACTGACTGACCCCTCGATATTGCAGTGCTGCCTGTTTGACTGACTGACCCCCTCAATATTGCAGTGTTGCCTGTTCTGTTTGACTGACTGACCCCTCGATATTGCACTGCTGCCTGTTTTTCTGACTGACCCCTCAGTATTGCAGCGCTGCCTGTTTGACTGACTGACCACTCAATATTGCAGTGCTGCCTGTTCTGTTTGACCGACTGACCACTCGATATTGCAGTGCTGCCTGTTTAACTGACTGACCCCCTCGATTTTGCATTGCTGCCTGTTCTGTTTTACTGACTGACCCCCTCAATATTGCAGTGCTGCCTGTTTGACTGACTGAACCCCTGGATATTGCAGTGCTGCCTGTTTTGTTTGATTGACTGACCCCTCGATATTGCAGTGCTGTCTATTTGACTGACTGACCCCTCAATATTGCAGCGCTGCCTGTTTGTCTGAATGACCCATCAATATTGCAGTGCTGTCAGTTCTGTTTGACTGACTGACCCATCGATATTGCAGTGCTGCCAGTTTGACTGACTGACCCCTCGATATTGCAGTGCTGCCTGTTTGACTGACTGACTGACCCCTCAATATTGCAGTGTGGTCTGTTTGACTGACTGACCCCTCGATATTGCAGTGCTGTCTGGTTGACAGACTGACCCCTCGATATTGCAGTGCTGCCTGTTTGACTGACTGACCCCTCAATATTGCAGTGCTGTCTGTTTGACTGACTGAACTCTCGATATTGCAGTGTTGTCTGTTTGACTGACTGACCCCCTCGATACTGCAGTGCTGTCTGTTTGACTGGCTGATCCCTCGATATTGCAGCGCTGCCTGTTTGACTGACTGACCCCTCGATATTGCAGCGCTGCCTGTTTGACTGACTGACCCCTCGATATTGCAGCGCTGCCTGTCCGACTGAGTGACCCCTCTATATTGCTGTGCTGCCTGTTCTGTTTTACTGACTGACCACTCAATATTGCAGTGCTGTCTATTTGACTGACTGACCCCACAATATTGCAGCGCTGCCTGTTTGAATGACTGAACCCCTCGATATTGCAGTGCTGCCTGTTCTGTTTGACTCAGTGACCCCGCAATATTGCAGTGCTGTCTATTTGACTGACTGACCCCTCAATATTACAGCGCTGCCTGTTTGACTGACTGACCCCCTCGATATTGCAGTGCTGCCTGTTCTGTTGGACTGACTTACCCCTCGATATTGCAGTGGTGTCTGTTTGACTGACTGACCCCCTCGATATTGAAGTGCTGTCTATTTGACTGACTGACCCCCTCGATATTGCAGTGCTGTCTGTTTTACTGACTGACCCCTCGATATTGCAGTGCTGTCTCGTTGTCAGACTGACCCCTCGATATTGCAGTGCTGCCTGTTTGACTGACTGACCCCTCAATATTGCAGTGCTGCCTGTTTGACTGACTGAACTCTCGATATTGCAGTGTTGTCTGTTTGACTGACTGACCCCCTCGATACTGCAGTGCTGTCTGTTTGACTGGCTGATCCCTCGATATTGCAGTGCTCCCTGTTCTGTTTGACTGAATGACGCCTTGATATTGCAGCGCTACCTGTTTGACTTACTGACCCCTCGATATTGCAGTGCTGTATGACTGACTGACCCCTCAGTATTGAAGTTTTGTCTGTCTGACTGACTGACCGCTCAATATTGCAGTGCCGCCTGTTTGACTGACTGACCCCTCGATATTGCAGTGCTGCCTGTTTGACTGAAAGACCCCTCGATATTGCAGAGCTGCCTGTTTGACTTACTGACTCCTCGATATTGCAGTGCTGCCTGTTTGACTGACTGACCCCCTCAATATTGCTTTGCTGCCTGTTTGACGGACTGACCCCTCGATAATGCAGTGCTGCCTTTTTGACGGACTGACCCCTCGATATTGCAGTGCTGCCTGTTTGACTTACTGACCCCTGGATATTGCAGTGCTGTCTGTTTGACTGACTGATCCCTCGATATTGCAGTGCTGCCTGTTTGACTGACTGACACCTCGATATTGCAGTGCTGTCTGTTTGACTGGCTGACCCCTCAATATTGCACTGCTGCTTGATCTGTTTGACTGACTGACCCCTCGATATTGCAGTGCTGTCTGTTTGACTGACTGATCACTCGATATTGCAGTGCTGTCTACTTGACTGACTGACCCCTCAATATTGCAGCGCTGCCTGTTTGAATGACTGACAGCTCAATATTGCAGTGCTGCCTGTTTGACTGATGACCCCTCGATATTGCAGTGCTACGTGTTTGACTGACTGACCCCCTCAATATTGCAAAGCTGCCTGTTCTGTTTGACTGACTGACCCCTCGATATTGCAGTGCTGTCTATTTGACTGACTGACCCCTCGATATTGCAGTGCTGTCGGTTTGACTGATTGACCCCCTCGATATTGCAGTGCTGTCTGTTTGACTGACTGACCCCTCGATATTGCAGTGCTGCCTGTTCTGTTTGACTTACTGACCCCTGGATATTGCAGTGCTGTCTGTTTGACTTACTGACCCTTCGATATTGCAGTGCTGCCTGTTTGACTGACTGACCCATCGATATTGCAGTGCTGCCTGTTTGACGGAATGACCCATCGATATTGCAGTCCTGCCTGTTTGACTGACTGCCCCCCTTGATATTGCAGAGCTGTCTGTTTGACTGACTGACCCCATCGATATTGCAGTGCTGCCGGTTTGACTGACTGACCACTCGATATTTCAGTGCTGTCTGAATGACTGACTGACCCCTCGATATTGCAGTGCTGTCTGTTTGACTGGCTGACCACTCAATATTGCAGTGCTGCTTGTTCTGTTAGACTGACTGACCCCTCGATATTGCAGTGCTGTCTGTTGGACTGACTTACCCCTCGATATTGCAGTGTTGTCTGTTTGACTGACTGACCCCCTCGATATTGAAGTGCTGTCTATTTGACTGACTGACCCCCTCGATATTGCAGTGCTGTCTGTTTTACTGACTGACCCCTCGATATTGCAGTGCTGTCTCGTTGTCAGACTGACCCCTCGATATTGCAGTGCTGCCTGTTTGACTGACTGACCCCTCAATATTGCAGTGCTGCCTGTTTGACTGACTGAACTCTCGATATTGCAGTGTTGTCTGTTTGACTGACTGACCCCCTTGATACTGCAGTGTTGTCTGTTTGACTGGCTGATCCCTCGATATTGCAGTGCTCCCTGTTCTGTTTGACTGAATGACGCCTTGATATTGCAGCGCTACCTGTTTGACTGACTGACCCCTCGATATTGCAGTGCTGTATGACTGACTGACCCCTCAGTATTGAAGTTTTGTCTGTCTGACTGACTGACCGCTCAATATTGCAGTGCCGCCTGTTTGACTGACTGACCCCTCGATATTGCAGTGCTGCCTGTTTGACTGAAAGACCCCTCGATATTGCAGAGCTGCCTGTTTGACTTACTGACTCCTCGATATTGCAGTGCTGCCTGTTTGACTGACTGACCCCCTCAATATTGCTTTGCTGCCTGTTTGACGGACTGACCCCTCGATAATGCAGTGCTGCCTTTTTGACGGACTGACCCCTCGATATTGCAGTGCTGCCTGTTTGACTTACTGACCCCTGGATATTGCAGTGCTGTCTGTTTGACTGACTGATCCCTCGATATTGCAGTGCTGCCTGTTTGACTGACTGACACCTCGATATTGCAGTGCTGTCTGTTTGACTGGCTGACCCCTCAATATTGCACTGCTGCTTGATCTGTTTGACTGACTGACCCCTCGATATTGCAGTGCTGTCTGTTTGACTGACTGATCACTCGATATTGCAGTGCTGTCTACTTGACTGACTGACCCCTCAATATTGCAGCGCTGCCTGTTTGAATGACTGACAGCTCAATATTGCAGTGCTGCCTGTTTGACTGATGACCCCTCGATATTGCAGTGCTACGTGTTTGACTGACTGACCCCCTCAATATTGCAAAGCTGCCTGTTCTGTTTGACTGACTGACCCCTCGATATTGCAGTGCTGTCTATTTGACTGACTGACCCCTCGATATTGCAGTGCTGTCGGTTTGACTGATTGACCCCCTCGATATTGCAGTGCTGTCTGTTTGACTGACTGACCCCTCGATATTGCAGTGCTGCCTGTTCTGTTTGACTTACTGACCCCTGGATATTGCAGTGCTGTCTGTTTGACTTACTGACCCTTCGATATTGCAGTGCTGCCTGTTTGACTGACTGACCCATCGATATTGCAGTGCTGCCTGTTTGACGGAATGACCCATCGATATTGCAGTCCTGCCTGTTTGACTGACTGCCCCCCTTGATATTGCAGAGCTGTCTGTTTGACTGACTGACCCCATCGATATTGCAGTGCTGCCGGTTTGACTGACTGACCACTCGATATTTCAGTGCTGTCTGAATGACTGACTGACCCCTCGATATTGCAGTGCTGTCTGTTTGACTGGCTGACCACTCAATATTGCAGTGCTGCTTGTTCTGTTAGACTGACTGACCCCTCGATATTGCAGTGCTGTCTGTTTGACTGACTGATCCCTCGATATTGCAGTGCTGCCTGTTTGACTGACTGACACCTCGATATTGCAGTGCTGTCTGTTTGACTGGCTGACCCCTCAATATTGCAATGTTGCTTGATCTGTTTGACTGACTGACCCCTCGAAATTGCAGTGCTGTCTGTTTGACTGACTGATCACTCGATATTGCAGTGATGTCTACTTAACTGACTTACCAATCAATATTGCAGCGCTGCCTGTTTGAATGACTGACAGCTCAATATTGCAGTGCTGCCTGTTTGACTGACTGACCCCTCGATATTGCAGTGCTGCCTGTTTGACTGACTGACCCCCTCAATATTGCAGTGTTGCCTGTTCTGTTTGACTGACTGACCCCTCGATATTGCACTGCTGCCTGTTTTTCTGACTGACCCCTCAGTATTGCAGCGCTGCCTGTTTGACTGACTGACCACTCAATATTGCAGTGCTGCCTGTTCTGTTTGACCGACTGACCACTCGATATTGCAGTGCTGCCTGTTTAACTGACTGACCCCCTCGATTTTGCATTGCTGCCTGTTCTGTTTTACTGACTGACCCCCTCAATATTGCAGTGCTGCCTGTTTGACTGACTGAACCCCTGGATATTGAAGTGCTGCCTGTTTTGTTTGATTGACTGACCCCTCGATATTGCAGTGCTGTCTATTTGACTGACTGACCCCTCAATATTGCAGCGCTGCCTGTTTGTCTGAATGACCCCTCAATATTGCAGTGCTGTCAGTTCTGTTTGACTGACTGACCCATCGATATTGCAGTGCTGCCAGTTTGACTGACTGACCACTCGATATTTCAGTGCTGTCTGAATGACTGATGACCCCTCGATAT